>NW_028270142.1:150288828-150492478 GCF_037043375.1 Chiloscyllium plagiosum
CTCCACACACACTGACACACACACAGACACCGACAGACCCACACACACCCCTGCACCTCCACACATCTCCACACACACTGACACACACACAGACACTGACAGACCCACACACACCCCTGCACCTCCACACATCTCCACACACACTGACACACACACAGACACCGACAGACCCACACACACACCCACACCTCCACACATCTCCACACACACTGACACACACACAGACACCGACAGACCCACACACACCCCTGCACCTCCACACATCTCCACACACACTGACACACACACAGACACCGACAGACCCACACACACCCCTGCACCTCCACACATCTCCACACACACTGACACACACACAGACACCGACAGACCCACACACACACCCACACCTCCACACATCTCCACACACACTGACACACACACAGACACCGACAGACCCACACACACCCCTGCACCTCCACACATCTCCACACACACTGACACACACACAGACACCGACAGACCCACACACACCCCTGCACCTCCACACATCTCCACACACACTGACACACACACAGACACCGACAGACCCACACACACCCCTGCACCTCCACACATCTCCACACACACTGACACACACACAGACACCGACAGACCCACACACACCCCTGCACCTCCACACATCTCCACACACACTGACACACACACAGACACCGACAGACCCACACACACCCCTGCACCTCCACACATCTCCACACACACTGACACACACACAGACACCGACAGACCCACACACACCCCTGCACCTCCACACATCTCCACACACACTGACACACACACAGACACCGACAGACCCACACACACCCCTGCACCTCCACACATCTCCACACACACTGACACACACACAGACACTGACAGACCCACACACACCCCTGCACCTCCACACATCTCCACACACACTGACACACACACAGACACCGACAGACCCACACACACCCCTGCACCTCCACACATCTCCACACATACTGACACACACACAGACACCGACAGACCCACACACACCCCTGCACCTCCACACATCTCCACACACACTGACACACACACAGACACCGACAGACCCACACACACCCCTGCACCTCCACACATCTCCACACACACTGACACACACACAGACACTGACAGACCCACACACACCCCTGCACCTCCACACATCTCCACACACACTGACACACACACAGACACTGACAGACCCACACACACCCCTGCACCTCCACACATCTCCACACACACTGACACACACACAGACACCGACAGACCCACACACACCCCTGCACCTCCACACATCTCCACACACACTGACACACACACAGACACTGACAGACCCACACACACCCCTGCACCTCCACACATCTCCACACATACTGACACACACACAGACACCGACAGACCCACACACACCCCTGCACCTCCACACATCTCCACACACACTGACACACACACAGACACCGACAGACCCACACACACCCCTGCACCTCCACACATCTCCACACACACTGACACACACACAGACACCGACAGACCCACACACACCCCTGCACCTCCACACATCTCCACACACTGACACACACACAGACACCGACAGACCCACACACACCCCTGCACCTCCACACATCTCCACACACTGACACACACACAGACACCGACAGACCCACACACACCCCTGCACCTCCACACATCTCCACACACACTGACACACACACAGACACTGACAGACCCACACACACCCCTGCACCTCCACACATCTCCACACACACTGACACACACACAGACACTGACAGACCCACACACACCCCTGCACCTCCACACATCTCCACACACACTGACACACACACAGACACTGACAGACCCACACACACCCCTGCACCTCCACACATCTCCACACACTGACACACACACAGACACCGACAGACCCACACACACCCCTGCACCTCCACACATCTCCACACATACTGACACACACACAGACACTGACAGACCCACACACACCCCTGCACCTCCACACATCTCCACACACTGACACACACACAGACACCGACAGACCCACACACACCCCTGCACCTCCACACATCTCCACACACTGACACACACACAGACACCGACAGACCCACACACACCCCTGCACCTCCACACATCTCCACACATACTGACACACACACAGACACCGACAGACCCACACACACCCCTGCACCTCCACACATCTCCACACACACTGACACACACACAGACACTGACAGACCCACACACACCCCTGCACCTCCACACATCTCCACACATACTGACACACACACAGACACCGACAGACCCACACACACCCCTGCACCTCCACACATCTCCACACACACTGACACATACACAGACACTGACAGACCAACACACACACCCACACCTCCACACATCTCCACACACACTGACGCACCCACACACACACATACACCCACACACACAGACACTGACACACACACATACACACACACACAAACACTGTCTCTCTCAGTCTCTCTCACATACTCACACACTCAAATACAAACTCTCTCTCTCTCACAGACACCTACACACTCACATACACAGACTCTCTCTCATATACAGAGACTCTCTTTCTCTCTCAAACACAGGTACACATACCCACACACACAGGCACACACACACAGAGACACCCACACACACAGACACCTGTTTAACTGGTTTTGGATCAGCCGCAGCTGTGTGTTAATCTCGATCCAGTGTTTCGTGCTGAGTGCTGAGGCTGGCTCTTCAGACGGACTGGCTCTGGGCACTGCTGTCTGGGGCAGCTGCTGGTACTGGGCACAACTGGTATCTGCCCAGAAACTGAACATGTTGGAAACACTGGCAAAGGCCCCTTTAAAAAAAAAACACCGAGATCAATAAGAGTGAGCAAGACAGGCGTTAGGCTTCACTCGTTCCAGCTGGGATTTGAGATCACAGCCAGGATGAGCTGCTCCCGTTCAGAGCCATTAGACAAACACAACCTGAGACAGGCTGACCTGGAGGGGAACATGCCTGACACCACATTCACTAAGACCCAGTCGGTGGAGGGTCAGTCATCCCAGCTCCAGGAATCTCTGCAGCAGGTCCTCAGGGTAGAGTCCTACAGCACGGAGACAGGCTCTTTGGCCCAAACTGGTCCATGCTGACCAAAATGTCCATCCACACTAACCCCATTTCCCTGCACTTGGCCCATATCCTTCTAATCCTTTTCTATCCATGTATTTGTCTGAAAGCCTTTTAAGTTTTGTTAATGTACCCTCCTCAATCACTTCAGCTGGCAGCTCATTCCATATTTATACTACCCTCAGTGTAAAAATGTTGCTCCTCAGGTTCCCTTTTATTCTTTCCCCTCTAACCTTAAACTGATGCCCTCTAGTCCTCGATTCCCCAACCCTGGGGAAAAAGACTGAGTGCATTCACCCTATTCATGCCTCTTGTGATTTTATAGGAGAAAGTGAGGGCTGCAGATGCTGGAGATCAGAGCTGAAAATGTGTTGCTGGAAAAGCGCAGCAGGTCAGGCAGCATCCAGGGAACAGGAGAATCGACGTTTCGGGCATAAGCCCTTCTTCAGGAATGAGGAAAGTGTGTCCAGCAGGCTAAGATAAAAGGTAGGGAGGAGGGACTTGGGGGAGGGGCATCGGAAATGCAATACGTTTCAGAGAACACCTCTGGGACACCCGGACCAACCAACCCAACCACCCCGTGGCTCAACATTTCAACTCCCCCTCCCACTCCACCAAGGACATGCAGGTCTTTGGACTCGCCAGACCACAACAAAACGACGGTTGGAGGAAGAACGCCTCATCTTCCGCCTGGGAACCCTCCAACCACAAGGGATGAACTCGGATTTCACCAGTTTCCTCATTTCCCCTCCCCCCACCTTGTCTCAGTCAAATCCCTCGAATTCAGCACCGCCTTCCTAACCTGTAATCTTCTTCCTGACCTCTCCGCCCCCACCCCAGTCTGACCTATCACCCTCACCTTGACCTCCTTCCACCTATCACATTTCCGACGCCCCTCCCCCAAGTCCCTCCTCCCTACCTTTTATCTTAGCCTGCTGGACAAACTTTCCTCATTCCTGAAGAAGGGCTTATGCCCGAAACGTCGATTCTCCTGTTCCCTGGATGCTGCCTGACCTGCTGCGCTTTTCCAGCTACACATTTTCAGCTCTTGTGATTTTATACACCTCTGTAAGGTCCCCACCCCCTCAGTCTCCTACATACTAAAGAAAAGAGTTCTAGCTTGTCCAACCTCTCCCTGGACCATAGAGTCCAGGTAACATCCTTGTAAATTTATTCTGCACGCTTTCCAGTTTAATAACATCCTTCCTGTACCAAGGTGACCAAAGCTGAACACAGTACTCTAAATATGACCTCACCAACGTCCTGTATAACTGCAATATAACTTCCCAACTTCTATACTCAATGCCCTGACTGAGGAAGGCCAGTGCCAAAAGCCACCTTCATTGCCAAAAGCTACCTGGGACTCCACTTTCAGAGAACTGTGCACCTGAACTCCAAGGTCCCTCTGTTCCACTACACTCCTTAACACCCTACCATTCACCATAGAACATAGAACATAGAAGAATACAGCGCAGTACAGGCCCTTTGGCCCTTGATATTGCGCCAATCCAAGCCCACCTAACCTCCACTAGCCCACTATCCTCCATATGGTAAAAACAATGACTGCAGATGCTGGAAACCAGATTCTGGATCAGTGGTGCTGGAAGAGCACAGCAATTCAGGCAGCATCCGAGGAGAGGCAAAATCGACGTTTCGGGCAAAAGCCCTTCATCAGGAATAAAAGGGCTTTTGCCCGAAACGTCGATTTTGC
The DNA here is from genome assembly GCF_037043375.1 of Chiloscyllium plagiosum. Classification (NCBI taxonomy): domain Eukaryota; kingdom Metazoa; phylum Chordata; class Chondrichthyes; order Orectolobiformes; family Hemiscylliidae; genus Chiloscyllium; species Chiloscyllium plagiosum. The sequence continues at coordinate 150,293,705 of NW_028270142.1, forward strand.
CTGTCCTCGGATGCTGCCTGAATTGCTGTGCTCTTCCAGCACCACTGATCCAGACACTATCCTCCATATGCCTATCCAATGCCCGTTTAAATGCCCATAATGAGGGAGAGTCCACCACTGCTACTGGCAGGGCATTCCATGAACTCACGACTCGCTGAGTAAAGAATCTACCCCTAACATCTGTCCTATACCTACCACCCCTTAATTTAAAGCTATGCCCCCTCGTAATAGCTGACTCCATATGTGGAAAAAGATTCTCACGGTCAACCTTATCTAAACCCCTAATCATCTTATACACCTCTATCAAGTCACCCCTAAACCTTCTTTTCTCCAATGAAAACAACCCCAAGTGCCTCAGCCTTTCCTCATACGATCTTTCTACCATACCAGGCAACATCCTGGTAAACCTCCTCTGCACCCGTTCCAGTGCCTCCACATCCTTCCTATAGTATGGCGACCAAAACTGCACACAATACTCCAGATGCGGCCGCACCAGAGTCTTATACAACTGCAACATGATCTCAGTACTCCGGAACTCAATTCCTCTACCAATAAAAGCCAGTACGCCATATGCCTTCCTCACCGCACTATTTACCTGGGTGGCAACTTTCAAAGATCTGTGTACATGGACACCAAAATCCCTCTGCTCATCCACACTACCAAGTATCCGACCATTAGCCCAGTACCCCATCTTTTTGTTACTCTTACCAAAGTGAATCACCTCACACTTAGCTACATCGAACTCCATTTGCCACCTTTCTGCCCAGTTCTGCAGCTTCTCTATATCCCGCTGTAACCTGCCACATCCTTCCTCACTGTCAACAACTCCTCCGACTTTCGTATCATCCACAAACTTGCTCACCCAACCTTCTAACCCCTCCTCCAGGTCATTTATAAAAATGACAAACAGCAATGGTCCCAAAACAGATTCTTGCGGAACACCGCTAGTGACGGCACTCCAAGATGAACCTTTACCATCAACTACTACCCTCTGTCTTCTTCCAGCCAGCCAACTCCTAATCCAAACCTCCAACTCACCCTCAATGCCATACCTCCGTGAAACTCCTATCTTGATTTGACTTTGCAAAATGTAAGACTTCACACTTATCTATATAAAATTAGGACCCAGCTACCGTGTGTCCTTGCTAAGTATGTCCTGGTCGAGAGAGGGAGCCAGGGTTTACTAAGGAAGTTGAATCTTTTGTCTAGAGGAAGGCGGCGGCTTATGTTAGGATGAGATGTGAAGGCTCAGCTAGAGGGCTGGAGAGTTACAGGTCAGCCAGTAAAGACCTAAAGACAGAACTAAGAAGAGCCAGGAGGGGACATGAGAAATGGTAGGATCCAGGAAAACCCTAAAGCTTTCTCAATGTATATCAGGAATAAAGGAATGACTAGAGAAAGATTAGGGCCAATCAAGGAGAGAAGTGGGAAGTTGTGCTTGGAGTCTGAGGAGATAGGGGAAGCTCTATATGAGTATTATTTGTTGTCAAGGAGAATACTGAGGTACAGGCTACTAGACTAGAGGGGATTGAGGTTCACAAAGTGGAGGTGTTAAGCAATTCTGGAAAGTGTAAAAATAGATAAATCCCTGCGCCAGATGGGATTTATCCTTGGATTCTTTTGGAAGTCAGGGAGAAGATTGCAGAGCCTTTAGCTTCGACCTCTATGTCGTCATTGTCTACAGGAATAGTGCCAGAAGACTGGAGGATAGCAAATGTGGTTCCCCTGTTCAAGAAGGGGAGTAGAGACAACCCTGGTAATTATAGATCAGTGAGTCTTACTTCAGTTGTGGGTAAGGTGTTGGAAAGGATTATAAGAGATAGGAATAATTTGATTAGAGATAGTCAATATGGTTTTGTGAAGGGTAGGTCGTGCATCACAAACCTTATTGAGTTCTTTGAGAAGGTGACCAAACAGGTAGATGAGGTTAAAGCAGTTGATGTGGTGTATATGGATTTCAGTAAGGTGTTTGATAAGGTTCCCTATTGCACAAAATATAGAGGCATGGGATTGAGGGTGATTTAGCAGTTTGGATCAGACATTGGCTAGCTGAAAGAAGACAGAGGGTGGTGGTTGATGGGAAATGTTCAGCCTGGAGTTCAGTTACTAGTGGTGTACCGCAAGGGTCGGTGTTGGGTCCACTGCTGTTCATCATTTTTATAAACGACCTGGATGAGGACGTAGAAGGGTGGGTTAGTAAATGTGCAGACGACACTAAGGTTGGTGGAGTTGTGGATAGTGACAAAGGATGTTGTAGGTTACAGAGAGACATAGATAAGCTGCAGAGCTGGGCTGAGAGGTGGCAAATGGAGTTTAATGCGGGCAAGTGTGAGGTGATTCACTTTGGTCGGAGTAACCGGAATGCAAAGTACTGGGGTAATGGTAAGATCCTTGGTAGTGTAGATGAGCAGAGAGATCTCGGTGTCCAGGTACACAGATCCATGAAAGTTGCCACCCAGGTTGACAGGGTTGTTAAGAAGGTATACAGTGTTTTAGCTTTTATTAATAGAGGGATCGAGTTCTGGAACCATGAGGTTATGCTACAGCTGTACAAAGCTCTGGTACAGCCGCACTTGGGATATTGTGTACAGTTCTGGTCACTGCATTATAAAAGGATGTGGAAACTTTGGAAAGGGTGCAGAGGAGATTTACTAGGATGTTGCCTGGTATGGAGGGAAGGTCTTACAAGGAAAGGCTGAGGGACTTGAGGCTGTTTTCGTTGGAGAGAAGAAGGTTGAGAGGCGACTTAATTGAGACATACAAGATAATCAGAGGGTTAGACAGGGTGGACAGGGAGAGCCTTTTTCCAATTATGGTGACGGCGAGCACAAAAGGACATTTTCCCCAGGGTAGGATTGACTGGTACGAGGGGTCATAGTTTGAAGATATTTGAAGGAAGGTATAAAGGAGACGTCAGAGGTAGGTCCTTTACACAGAGAGTTGTGAAGGCATGGAATGCGTTGCCAGTTGTGGTGGTGGAAGCAGAGTCATTGGGGCCATTTAAGCGACTGCTGGGGTGCACATGGATAGCAGTGAGTTGAGGGGGGCGTAGGTTAAGTTACTATATTTTACATTAGGATTAAATCTCGGCACAACATCGTGGGCCACAGGGCCTGTTCTGTGCTGTACTGCTCTATGTTCTATAGCTTTAAACTGAGGGGTGATAGATATAGGACAGATGTCAGAGGAGGTTTCTTTACTGAGAGAGTAGTAGGGGCATGGAATGCACTGCCTGCAACGGTAATAGATTCGCCAACTTTAAGGGCATTTAAATGGTCATTGGATAGACATATGGATGAGAATGGAATTGTGCAGGTTGGATGGGCTTCAGATTGGCTCCACAGGTTGGCACAACGTCGAGGGCCGAAGGGCCTGTACTGCGCTGGAATGTTCTATGTTCTAAACTGCGTTTGTCATTTCCCAGCCCACTTCAGCAGCTGATCAAGGTCCTGCTGCAATTACTGAGAACCTTCCTCACTGTCCACGATCCCGCCTGTTTTAGTGTCATCAGCATCTTACTCATTATGCCCTTGTACATTCTCACCCAAATCATTGATATCGATAGCAAACAGTAACAGGCCCAGCACCAACCTGAGGCACTCCACTGGTCACAGGCCCCTGGTCTGACAAACATCCTTCCACTGTTACCCTCTGCTTCCTACCATCAAGCCAACTGTGTATCCAATTTGTCAGCTCCTCCTGGATTCCATGTGATCTAACCTTCCAGAGCAGCCTATCATGTGGAACCTTATCAGAGGCATTACTGAAGGCCGTATAGACTACATCTACCACCCTTCCCTTGTCAACCTTCCTGGTCACTTCATCAAAGAACTCTAACGAATGTGTAAGGCACTATCTCCACTCACAAAGCCACGCTGACTATTCCTAATCAAACCCTGTCTTTCCAAATGCATGTATACCTTACCCCTCAAAATCTTCTCACCACTGATATTAAGTTTACTGGTCTATAATTCCCATGTTTTTCTTTGCATCCAGGATACAGCAGCCCAATTGGGACTAACCTCCATACCCTTCATTTTTTCAAAGTTTGTGCGAAGATTTGTAGCTCGGGTGCTCGTTGTTGTGGTTCTGTTCGCCGAGCTGGAAGTTTTTGTTGCAAACGTTTCGTCCCCTGGCTAGGCGACATCATCAGTGCTTGGGAGCCTCCTGCGAAGCGCTTCTTTGATGTTTCCTCCAGTGTTTATAGTGGTCTGTCCCTGCCGCTTCCGGTTGTCAGTTTCAGCTGTCCGCTCTAGTGGTTGGTATATTGGGTCCAGGTCGATGTGTTTGTTGATGGAGTTTGTGGATGAATGCCATGCCTCTAGGAATTCCCTGGCTGTTCTCTGTCTGGCTTGCCCTATGATAGTAGTGTTGTCCCAGTCGAATTCATGTTGCTTGTTGTCTGCGTGTGTGGCTACTAGAGGAACGTGTAGTTTGACTGTGTGCTAATGTACAGACATGTGTGATGATAGCTGGTCGTGTCGTTTCGTGGCTAGTTGATGTTCATGTATGCGGATTGTTAGCTGCCTTCCTGTTTGTCCTATCTCGTGTTTTGTGCAGTCCTTGCATGGGATTTTGTACACTACATTAGTTTTGCTCATGTTGGGTATCGGGTCCTTCGTTCTGGTGAGTTGTTGTCTGAGCGTGGCTGTTGGTTTGTGTGCCGTTATGAGTCCTAGGGGTCGCAGTAGTCTGGCTGTCAGTTCCGAGATGTTCCTGATGTATGGTAGTGTGGCTAGTCCTTTTGGTTGTGGTATGTCTTCGTTCCGTGGTCTTTCTCTTAGGCATCTGTTGATGAAGTTGCGCGGGTATCCGTTTTTGGCGAATACCTTGTATAGGTGTTCCTCTTCTTCTTTTTGCAGTTCTGGTGTACTGCAGTGTGTTGTGGCCCTTTTGAATAGTGTCCTGATGCAGCTTCGTTTGTGTGTGTTGGGGTGGTTACTTTCATAGTTTAGGACTTGGTCTGTGTGTGTGGCTTTCCTGTATACTCTTGTAGTGAATTCTCCGTCTGGTGTTCTCTGTACCATCACGTCTCGGAATGGGAGTTGGCTATCCTTTTCTTCTTCTCTCGTGAATCGGATTCCTGTGAGTGTGGCGTTGATGATCCGGTGTGTTTTTTCTATTTCCGTCTTTTTAATGATTACAAACGTGTCATCGACATATCTGACCCAGAGTTTGGGTTGAATTTGTGGTAGGACTGTTTGTTCTAACCTTTGCATAACTGCCTCTGCTATGAGTCCCGAGATTGGTGATCCCATGGGTGTTCCGTTGATTTGTTCGTATATCTGGTTGTTGAATGTGAAGTGTGTTGTGAGGCACAAGTCCAGTAGTTTAAGTATGCCGTCTTTGTTGATAGGTTCAGCGTCCTGTTTTCTGTTCTGTATGTCCAGTAGGTTGGCTATTGTTTCTCTGGCTAGGGTTTTGTCAATCGAAGTGAACAGTGCTGTCACGTCGAATGATATCATGGTTTCTTCTTTGTCTATGTGTATATTTCTGATGATGTCCAAGAATTCCTGTGTTGATTGTACAGAGTGTTTGGATCCGCTGACCAGGTGTTTCAGTTTCTGCTGTAGTTCTTTAGCCAGTTTGTGTGATGGTGTCCCTGGCAGTGATACTATGGGTCTGAGTGGGATGTCTGGTTTGTGCACTTTAGGTAGGCCATAGAAAAAATGGCCAAACTAACACACAACAGAGAGGACACTACAACACACTCCTGGGTTAAAAACCTCTCCCACAGACACGGAAAGAACAATACTGGCCAAGGGACTCAACTACAACCACAGGGAAGCCAGGACAGCAGACTTCCTAGCAGCACTAGAATGCACACTCAGGAACAATGGACTGACAGAAGAGACACAACAAACAGTGAGACAAAGTATCGTACCCCTGATAACAAGGAAAAGACAAACACATAACCTCAACACCAAGGAGAGGGAAGCACTAAAATCACTAAGAAACGATAGGAACATAATCATACTACCAGCAGACAAAGGCAGAATGACGGTCATCCTGGACAAAGCAGACTACATCCAGAAAGCGCAACTACTTGCAGATACCAACACCTACCAAAAGAGGGAGTTTGACCCCACCCCACAGCTCACCAATAGGATAAACAACACACTGAGGAACCTGCAAAAAAACGGACAGATAACCAGGTCTGACCTACAAAGAATGAAACCTGAAAGCAACAACACCCCAGATTCTATGGCCTACCTAAAGTGCACAAACCAGACATCCCACTCAGACCCATAGTATCACTACCAGGACACCATCACACAAACTGGCTAAAGAACTACAACAGAAACTGAAACACCCTGATCAGCGGATCCAGACACTCTGTACAATCAACACAGGAATTCTTGGACATCATCAGAAATATACACATAGACAAGGAAGAAACCATGATATCATTCGACGTGACGGCACTGTTCACCTCTATCGACAAAACCCTAGCCAGAGAAACAATAGCCAACCTACTGGACATACAGAACAGAAAACAGGATGCTGAACCTATCAACAAAGACTGCATACTTAAACTACTGGACTTGTGCCTCACAACACACTTCACATTCAACAACCAGATATACGAACAAATCAACGGAACACCCATGGGATCACCAATCTCGGGACTCATAGCAGAGGCAGTTATGCAAAGGTTAGAACAAACAGCCCTACCACAAATTCAACCCAAACTCTGGGTCAGATATGTCGATGACACGTTTGTAATCATTAAAAACACGGAAATAGAAAAAACACACCGGATCATCAACGCCACACTCACAGGAATCCGATTCACGAGAGAAGAAGAAAAGGATAGCCAACTCCCATTCCTAGACGTGATGGTACAGAGAACACCAGACGGAGAATTCACTACAAGAGTATACAGGAAAGCCACACACACAGACCAAGTCCTAAACTATGAAAGTAACCACCCCAACACACACAAACGAAGCTGCATCAGGACACTATTCAAAAGGGCCACAACACACTGCAGTACACCAGAACTGCAAAAAGAAGAAGAGGAACACCGATACAAGGTATTCGCCAAAAACGGATATCCGCGCAACTTCATCAACAGATGCCTAAGAGAAAGACCACGGAACGAGGACATACCACAACCAAAAGGACTAGCCACACTACCATACATCAGGAGCATCTCAGAACTGACAGCCAGACTACTGCGACCCCTAGGACTCATAACGGCACACAAACCAACAGCCACGCTCAGACAACAACTCACCAGAACGAAGGACCCGATACCCAACATGAGCAAAACTAATGTAGTGTACAAAATACCATGCAAGGACTGCACTAAACACTATATAGGACAAACAGGAAGACAGCTAACAATCCGCATACATGAACATCAACTAGCCACGAAACGACATGACCAGCTATCCTTAGTAGCCACACACGCAGACAACAAGCAACATGAATTCGACTGGGACAACACTACTATCATAAGGCAAGCCAGACAGAGAACAGCCAGGGAATTCCTAGAGGCATGGCATTCATCCACAAACTCCATCAACAAACACATCGACCTGGACCCAATATACCAACCACTACAGCGGACAGCTGAAACTGACAACCGGAAGTGGCAGGAACAGACCACTATAAACACTGGAGGAAACATCAAAGAAGCGCTTCGCAGGAGGCTCCCAAGCACTGATGATGTCGCCTAGCCAGGGGACGAAACGTTTGCAACAAAAACTTCCAGCTCGGCGAACAGAACCACAACAACCCTTCATTTTACTATCATCCATGTGCCTCTCCAAGAGTCACTTCAATGTCCCTAATGTCTCTGACGCTTCTATCACCGCTGGCAGTGCATTCCACACACCCACCACTCTCTGTGTAAAGAACCTACCTCTGACATCTCCCCTAAACCTTCCTCCAATCACCTTAAAATTATGCCCCTTCGTGACAGCCATTTCCACCCTGGGAAAAAGTCTCTGGCTATCCACTCAATCTATGTCTCTCATCATTTTGTACACCTCTATCAAGTCGCCTCTCATCCTTCTTCACTCCAATGACAAAAGCCTTAACTTCATAAGACATGCCCTCCAGTTCAGGCAGTATCTTGGTAAATCTCCTCTGCACTCTCTCTAAAGCTGCCACATCCTTCCTATAATGAGGTGACCAGAACTGAACACAATGTTCCAAGTGTGGTCTAACCAGGACTCCACAGAGCTGCAGCACAACCTTTCAGCTCTTAAACTCAATCTCCCACTAATGAAAACCAACAGACTAAATGCCTTCTTAACTTCTCTATCAACTTGAGTGGCAACTTTGAGGGATCTATGGACATGGACCCCAAGATCCCTCTGTTCCTCCACACTGCCAAGAATCCTGCCTGTAACCCTGTATTCTGCATTCAGATTTGACTTTCCAAAGTTACGTTGGTTAGGCCCTCGGCATGTGACTCTTAGACCTATCATGTTATTCCAGTCATTTGGTTTGTCTCCAGCATCACCTTATTTTAATTTCTTTTTGCAATTGTCTCTCTGCCTCAATTAATCAGATCGTAGGTCATCCCTTCACTGGATATTCAGCTGTTGACACTTTACTCACACGGTCTGCCACTTTAGATCACCTGCGGAGAGTTTTCACTCAGCGTGTCGAATCTCTGCTCATATCTTTTGTAATTATCTGTTGACACTCTGAATTCCCTGGAATTATCTTGCTATTATCTCTCTGCACAGAAATGTTGTTCCCATGTACCTGTTGACTCTTCACCTGATGAAGGAGCAGTGCTCCGAAAGCTTGGGATTTCAAATAGGTGTTGAGTCTCTTGAAGAGCATTAAAGTGACTAAGTTCCTAGGGTCCAATGGCATCTAACCCAGGTTTTTGAGAGGGGCAAGAGAAAAGATTGCTGGGGCCTTGACCAAGATGTTTGCATCCTCGCTAGTCACTGGAGATGTCCCAGAGGAGTAGCTTATGTTGTTCTTCTGTTCAAGAAGGGATATAGGGATAATCCAGGAAACTACAGACCGGTGAGTCTCACATCTTTGGTTGGAAAGCTATAGGAGAGGATTTACACACATTTGGAAAAGCATGACCTGATTAGGGACAGTCAGCGTGGCTTTGTTCAAGTGAGGTCATGTGTAACTGACATGATTAAAGTTTTCAGGAGGTGATGAAGCTGATCGATGAGGGTAGAGCAGCGGATGTTGTCTACATGGATTTTAGAACATGGAACATAGAACAGTACAGCACAGGACAGGCCCTTCAGCCCACAATGTTGTGCCGACCATTGATCCTCATGCAAGGTAAACCTAATGCATGCACCCTCAAATTTCTGTGACCATATGCATGTCCAGCAGTCTCTTAAATATCTCCAATGACCTCGCTTCCACACAACTGCTGCTGGCAACGCATTCCATGCTCTCACAACTCTCTGCGTAAAGAACCCGCCTCTGACATCCCCTCTATACTTTCTGCCAAACAGCTTAAAACTATGACCTCTCATGTTAACAATTTCTGCCCTGGGAAAAAGTCTCTGGCTATCAACTCTATCTATGCCTTTCATTATCTTGTACACCTCAATTAAGAGCCCTCTCTTCCTTCTTTTTTCCAATGAAAAAAGTCCGAGCTCAGTCAACCTCTCTTCATAAGATAAGCCCTCCAGTCCAGGCAGCATGCTGGTAAACCTCCTCTGAACCCTCTCCAAAGCATCCACATCTTTCCTATAATAGGGCGACCAGAACTGGACGCAGTATTCCAAGTGCGGTCTAACCAAAGTTTTATAGAGCTGCAACAAGATCTCACGACTCTTAAACTCAATCCCCCTGTTAGTGAAAGCCAAAACACCATATGCTTTCTTAACAACCCTGTCCACTTGGGTGGCCATTTCAAGGGGTCTACATACCTGCACATCAAGATCCCACTGTTCCTCCACACTGCCAAGAATCCTGTCTTTAATCCTGTACTCAACTTTCAAGTTCGACCTTCTAAAATGCATCACCTCGCATTTATCCAGGTTGAACTCCATCTGCCACCTCTCAGCCCATCTCTGCATCCTGTCAATGTCCCGCTGCAGTCTACAACAGCCCTCTATACTGTCAACGACACCTCCAACCTTTGTGTCTTCTGCAAACTTGCTAACCCATTCTTCAATCTCCTCACCCAAGTCATTAATAAAAATTACAAAGAGTAGTGGCCCAAGAACAGAGCCCTGTGGAACACCACTCACCACTGACTTCCAGGCAGAATACTTTTCTTCCACTACTACTCATTGTCTTCTGTCGACCAGCCAAATCCGTATCCAGACACCTAAATTTCCAAGTATCCCATTCCACCTGACCTTCTGAATGAGCCTACCATAGGGAACCTTATCAAATGCCTTGCCAAAGTCCATATACACCACATCCACCGCTCGATCCTCATCAACTTGTCTAGTAACATCCTCAAAGAACTCAAGATTTGGGAGGCATGACCTGTCCCTCACAAAGCCGTGCTGACTGCATTTAATCAAGCCATGCTCTTCCAGATCGTCATAAATCCTATCCCTCAGAATCCTTTCTAACACCTTGCAGATGACAGATGTGAGACTGACTGGTCTGTAATTGCCGGGGATTTCTCCATTTCCTTTCTTGAAGAGAGGAATTACACTTGCCTCCCTCCAGTCCTCAGGTACGACTCCGGTAGAGTAAGGTTTTCAACAAGGCCCTCATGGTAAGCTCATAGGATCTAGAATTGGCTTGCCATAGAAGTCAGACGGCAGTGGTAGAATGGGGTTTTTCAAGCTGATGTTCCACAGGGATCCATTCATGATGTTCCACAGGGATCCATTCTGGGACCTCTGCTGTTTGTGATATGTATAAATGACTTGGATGAAAACTTAGATCGGTGGGATAGTAATTTTGCAGATGACACAAAGATCAATGGAGCAATGGAGAGTATAGAAGATTATCAAAGGATACAGTTGCAGATATGGGGAGAGAAATGGAGGATGTAGTTTAATCCAGATAAGCGTGAGGTGCTGCATTTTGAGACATCAAATGTTAAGGAAAAGTTAATGGCAGGACCCTGAACAGCACACATGTACAGAGGGATCTTGTGGTTCAAGTCCATTGCTCTCTGAAAATGACCACGCAAACAGTTAGGGTGATAAAGTAAGCAGGTAGGTAAAAACAATGACTGCAGATGCTGGAAACCAGATTCTGGATCAGTGGTGCTGGAAGAGCACAGCAGTTCAGGCAGCATCCAACAAGCAGTGAAATCGACGTTTCGGGCAAAAGCCCTTCATCAGGAATAATGAAGGGCTTTTGCCCGAAACGTCGATTTCGCTGCTCGTTGGATGCTGCCTAAACTGCTGTGCTCTTCCAGCACCACTGATAAAGAAAGCATATGACACTGCTTGCCTTTCTTGATCCGGGGATTGGGTACAAGAGTCAGGATGTCATGTTGCAGCTTTATAAGACTTTAATTAGGTCACACTTAGAATATTCTGTTCAATTTTGGTTGCCATATTATAGGAAGGATATGGAGACTTTGGAGAGGGTGCAAAAGAAGATGCTGTAGGATTAGAGGGCATGAGCTATAAGAAGAGAGACTAGAAAAACTCAGGTTGTTTTCTGTGCAGTGATGGAGGCTGAGGGGAGACTTGATAGAAGTCTACAAACCTACGTGCTAATCAGACTAGAAATAGCAGAAAACTCTTAACTATTCTGAAGAAGGATCACTAGACTTGAAATGTTAACTCACAAATGTTGCCAGACCAATTGAATTTGTCCAAGAATTTCTGTTTTTTGGAAGTCTACAAAGCTATAAGATGCATAGATAGGATTGATGGTCAGAAGCTTTTTCCTGGAGTTGAAATGTCTAATACTAGAGCGCATGCACTTAAGGTCGGGGGGGGGGGTTCAAAGGAGATTATTAGCGTTCATTAGCAGAGGGATTGAATTCAAAAGTCGTGAGGTGATGTTACAGCTGTACAGGACTTTGGTTAGGCCACATTTGGAGTACTGTGTGCAGTTCTGGTCGCCTCACTTTAGGAAAGATGTGGAAGCTTTGGAGAGGGTGCAGAGAAGATTTACCAGGATGTTGCCTGGAATGGAGAATAGGTCGTACGAGGATAGGTTGAGAGTGCTAGGCCTTTTCTCGTTGGAACGGTGAAGGATGAGGGGTGACTTGATAGAGGTTTATAAGATGATCAGAGGAATAGATAGAATAGACAGTCAGAAACTTTTTCCCCCGAGTACAACAGATTGTTACAAGGGGACATAAATTTAAGGTGAAGGGTGGAAGGTATAGGGGAGATGTCAGGGGTGGGTTCTTTACCCAGAGAGTGGTGGGGGCATGGAATGTGCTGCCTGTGGGAGTGGTAGAGTCAGAATCTTTGGTGACCTTTAAGGGGCAATTGGATAGGTACATGGATGGGTGCTTAAGCTAGGACAAATGTTCGGCACAACATCATGGGCCGAAGGGCCTGTTCTGTGCTGTATTGTTCTATGAGATGTGAGGAACAAGCATTTTACACAGAGAGTGGTAGGCCTCTAGAATGCACTGCCAGGGGTAGTGATAGAAACAGATAGGTGCATTTAAGGGACTTGTAGATAAACATATGAATGTGGAAGGAATGGAGGAATACGGACCATGGGCAGGCAGAAGGGATTACTTTAATTTGGCATATTTTCAGACCATCATCTTGGGCGTCTGGGCCTGTTCCTGTGTGGTACAGTTCCATGTCCCATATACTTTGATGGGTGATTAATTGTTGACATCAAATCACTGATACACCTTGGCCTCAGTGATCCTGGTGAGACTTACAACCTTGCTGTTTGTTTTTATATACCAGATATTTGGAAAGCAAGTTACTGCTAATAACAGCAACTAAAGGAACTTACGTGCTGCTGTGTAAATACTTAGAAAATTCTGTTTTAAAGGGACTCGAATTTCCAACAAAATGATGGAAGGTTCGGTTATTACAGGACACAGCTTTGGATAAAAGAATTGATTGGAACATGAAGAGAAGTATGTTTACATCTTCGCTAATGACTTCTGGCTGCCTCTCCTTCTGATAAAAGCAAAACACTGGGGATTTGATACTAAAATGAAAACAGAGTGTTGCTCTGGCCAGCGTTTGTGGAGAGAGAAACAGAGTTCATGCTTCAAGCCTAATATGGTCACAAGAGACTCAAAATGTTTACTCTGAGTCTCTCTCTCTCTCTCTCGCTCGCTCCTAGGGTCTGACTTCAGCATTCCATCAGCCATTTGTGGTTATCATCGGTCATCTGTCCGAAGTAGACAAACTTATTGACTTGGCCCAGGAGTGACATCATCACTGAGTTTCATTCCAGAAACTTCTAAAGTACCCTTACTGACCAACATTGCTTTCAAGTTTAATCCATTTTCGAAGGACATTGGTTAGGCCACTTTTGGAATATTATGAGCAATTTTGATCTCCCTCCTCTCAGAAGGATGTTGTGAAACTTGAAAGGGTTTAGAAAAGATTTACAAAGTCATTGCAGGGTTGGAGGGTTTGAGCTACAGGGAGAGGCTGGACAGGCTGGGGCTGTTTTCCCTGGAGCGTCGGAGGCTGAGGGGTGACATTATAGAGGTTTACAAAATCAGGAAGGGCATGGATATGGTAAATAGACAAAGTCTTTTCCCTGGGGTCGGGGAGTCCAGAAAAAGTTTAGGGTGAGAGGGGAAAGATATAAAAGGGACCGAAGGGGCAATGTTTTCACACAGAGGGTGATACGTGTATGGAACGAGCTGCCAGAGGAAGGGGTGGAGGCTGGTACAATTGCAACATTTAAAAGGCATTTGGATGGGTATAAGAATAGGAAGGGTTTGGAGGGATATGGGCTGCGTGCTGGCAGGTGGGACTAGATTGGGTTGGGATATCTGGTCGGCATGGACGGGTTGGACCAAGTCTTTGGAATTCTGGAGCCCAGAGGCTGTGGGAGCTCAGACCCTGAGACACAAGTCAATCCATTTCTGGAGACGAATGACAGTGAGGAATCTGGAGATAGAGTGGGAAAGGGGCATGGAGGAGATAGTCCAGAACATCAGGGCAGGCTTGATGGGCTGAATGGCCTCCTCCTGCTGCTATACTCTCCCATACATGAGGGTGGCTGCATACCTGACTCTGGACTATGGCCATCGCCTCGGTCCCTATCACTGTCTGTGTCCTTCCCCTGTAGAAAGGGGGGGTCTGTGTTCCCAGCTGTTGCCTTGGCTGGTGAATATTGAATGATGTCAGAAGTTCCAGGTCTCTGCTCTTCACTGTTCAACGGGGAAACCGAGGATAGGCCACTCTGCTCGTGGTCCACCCTGTGCCGGAACAGGTTACCGAGGTCCAGACACTCTGCCGTCTGTGGGGGGTTCGGGGAGCCCGGTCTACACCCATCACTGCCTAAAACACAAACACAAACATTCCAAAGTAGAAAGTTCTGAAAAAGATGAGAACTCGGGAAAACACTGAACCAAACAGACAGTGAGAGGCTGACTATCAAAATCAAACATTTCACACAAGGTGAGAATCCAATTGGGAATGTCAAATTCAGGACAGGCAATACACGCAGTGTTGGCGACTCTGGGGCGTTTACACACACAGTGGATCTCTGTTACCCCTCAGTGGGATGTTACCACTCAGGGTGGGATTGATGCCTTCCATTCAGGGAGGGGGGGGGGGGCCATATTGTTCATCTAACTCCATTCCTAACCTTCCACACATTGCAACACACCACCCACCGAAATTAATGCAAATCCACACCCGCAGATATTAATGTAAATCCACACCCACCGATATTAATGCAAACCCACACCCACCGATATTAATGTAAATCCACACATGCCGATATTAATGTAAATCCACACCCACCGATATTAATGTAAATCCACACCCACCGATATTAATGCAAACCCACCACCCGCCGATATTAATGTAAATCCACACCCACCGATATTAATGCAAACCCACCACCCGCCGATATTAATGTAAACCCACCACCCGCCGATATTAATGTAAACCCACCACCTGCCGATATTAATGCAAACCCACCACCCACCGATATTAATGTAAATCCACACCCACCGATATTAATGTAAATCCACACCCACCGATATTAATGTAAATCCACACCCACCGATATTAATGCAAACTCACCACCCGCCGATATTAATGCAAACCCACCACCCGCCGATATTAATGTAAATCCACACCCACCGATATTAATGCAAACCCACCACCCACCGATATTAATGCAAACCCACCACCCACCGATATTAATGTAAATCCACACCCGCCGATATTAATGTAAATCCACACCCACCGATATTAATGCAAACCCACCACCCGCCGATATTAATGTAAATCCACACCCACCGATATTAATGCAAACCCACCACCCGCCGATATTAATGTAAACCCACCACCCGCCGATATTAATGTAAACCCACCACCCGCCGATATTAATGCAAACCCACCACCCGCCGATATTAATGCAAACCCACCACCCGCCGATATTAATGCAAACCCACCACCCACCGATATTAATGCAAACCCACCACCCGCCGATATTAATGCAAACCCACCACCCGCCGATATTAATGCAAACCCACCACCCGCCGATATTAATGCAAACCCACACCCACCGATATTAATGTAAACCCACCACCCGCCGATATTAATGCAAACCCACACCCACCGATATTAATGCAAACCCACACCCGCCGATATTAATGTAAACCCACCACCCGCCGATATTAATGCAAACCCACACCCACCGATATTAATGCAAATCCACACCCACCGATATTAATGTAAATCCACACCCACCGATATTAATGCAAACCCACCACCCGCCGATATTAATGCAAACCCACCACCCGCCGATATTAATGCAAACCCACACCCACCGATATTAATGCAAACCCACCACCCGCCGATATTAATGCAAACCCACCACCCGCCGATATTAATGTAAATCCACACCCACCGATATTAATGCAAACCCACCACCCGCCGATATTAATGCAAATCCACACCCGCCGATATTAATGAAAACCCACCACCCGCCGATATTAATGTAAATCCACCACCCGCCGATATTAATGCAAACCCACACCCACCGATATTAATGTAAATCCACACCCACCGATATTAATGTAAATCCACCACCCGCCGATATTAATGCAAATCCACACTCACCTATATTAATGTAAATCCACACCCACCGATATTAATGTAAACCCACACCCACCGATATTAATGCAAATCCACACCCACCGATATTAATGTAAACCCACCACCCGCCGATATTAATGCAAATCCACACCCACCGATATTAATGCAAATCCACACCTGCAGATATTAATGTAAACCCACCACCCACCGATATTAATGCAAATCCACACCCGCCGATATTAATGAAAACCCACACCTGCAGATATTAATGTAAACCCACCACCCGCCGATATTAATGCAAATCCACACCTGCAGATATTAATGCAAACCCACCACCCGCCGATATTAATGCAAACCCACCACCCGCCGATATTAATGCAAACCCACCACCCGCCGATATTAATGCAAATCCACACCCACCGATATTAATGCAAACCCACCACCCGCCGATATTAATGCAAATCCACACCTGCAGATATTAATGCAAACCCACACCCGCCGATATTAATGCAAACCCACCACCCGCCGATATTAATGCAAACCCACACCCACCGATATTAATGCAAATCCACACCTGCAGATATTAATGCAAACCCACCACCCGCCGATATTAATGCAAACCCACACCCGCCGATATTAATGCAAATCCACACCCGCCGATATTAATGTAAATCCACACCTGCAGATATTAATGCAAACCCACCACCCGCCGATATTAATGCAAACCCACCACCCGCCGATATTAATGCAAATCCACACCCGCCGATATTAATGTAAATCCACACCTGCAGATATTAATGCAAACCCACCACCCGCCGATATTAATGCAAACCCACCACCCGCCGATATTAATGCAAATCCACACCTGCAGATATTAATGCAAACCCACCACCCGCCGATATTAATGCAAACCCACCACCCGCCGATATTAATGCAAATCCACACCCGCCGATATTAATGTAAATCCACACCCGCCGATATTAATGCAAATCCACCACCCGCCGATATTAATGCAAACCCACCACCCGCCGATATTAATGCAAATCCACCACCCGCCGATATTAATGCAAACCCACCACCCGCCGATATTAATGCAAACCCACACCCGCCGATATTAATGCAAACCCACCACCCGCCGATATTAATGCAAACCCACCACCCGCCGATATTAATGTAAATCCACACCCACCGATATTAATGCAAATCCACACCCACCGATATTAATGCAAACTCAGCACCCGCCGATATTAATGCAAATCCACACCCGCCGATATTAATGCAAACCCACCACCCGCCGATATTAATGCAAATCCACCACCCGCCGATATTAATGCAAATCCACACCCACCGATATTAATGCAAATCCACACCCACCGATATTAATGCAAACCCACCACCCGCCGATATTAATGCAAACCCACACCCACCGATATTAATGCAAATCCACACCCACCGATATTAATGCAAATCCACACCCACCGATATTAATGCAAACCCACACCCACCGATATTAATGCAAACCCACCACCCGCCGATATTAATGCAAACCCACCACCCGCCGATATTAATGCAAACCCACACCCACCGATATTAATGCAAATCCACACCCACCGATATTAATGCAAATCCACACCCACCGATATTAATGCAAATCCACACCCACCGATATTAATGCAAACCCACACCCACCGATATTAATGCAAACCCACCACCCGCCGATATTAATGCAAACCCACACCCACCGATATTAATGCAAACCCACCACCCGCCGATATTAATGCAAACCCACCACCCGCCGATATTAATGCAAATCCACACCCACCGATATTAATGCAAACCCACACCCGCCGATATTAATGCAAACCCACACCCACCGATATTAATGCAAACCCACCACCCGCCGATATTAATGCAAACCCACCACCCGCCGATATTAATGCAAACCCACACCCGCCGATATTAATGCAAACCCACCACCCGCCGATATTAATGCAAACCCACCACCCGCCGATATTAATGCAAATCCACACCCACCGATATTAATGCAAACCCACACCCACCGATATTAATGCAAATCCACACCCACCGATATTAATGCAAACCCACACCCACCGATATTAATGCAAATCCACACCCGCCGATATTAATGCAAACCCACCACCCGCCGATATTAATGCAAACCCACCACCCGCCGATATTAATGCAAATCCACACCCACCGATATTAATGCAAACCCACCACCCGCCGATATTAATGCAAAACCACACCCACCGATATTGATGCAAACCCACCACCCGCCGATATTGATGCAAATCCACACCCACCGATATTAATGCAAATCCACACCCACCGATATTAATGCAAATCCACACCCACCGATATTAATGCAAACCCACACCCACCGATATTAATGCAAATCCACACCCACCGATATTAATGCAAACCCACACCCACCGATATTAATGCAAATCCACACCCACCGATATTAATGCAAACCCACACCCACCGATATTAATGCAAATCCACACCCACCGATATTAATGCAAACCCACACCCACCGATATTAATGCAAACCCACACCCACCGATATTAATGCAAATCCACACCCGCCGATATTAATGCAAACCCACCACCCGCCGATATTAATGCAAACCCACCACCCGCCGATATTAATGCAAATCCACACCTGCAGATATTAATGCAAACCCACCACCCGCCGATATTAATGTAAACCCACCACCCGCCGATATTAATGCAAACCCACACCCACCGATATTAATGCAAATCCACACCCGCCGATATTAATGCAAACCCACCACCCGCCGATATTAATGCAAACCCACCACCCGCCGATATTAATGCAAATCCACACCTGCAGATATTAATGCAAACCCACCACCCGCCGATATTAATGTAAACCCACCACCCGCCGATATTAATGCAAACCCACACCCACCGATATTAATGTAAATCCATACCCACCGATATTAATGCAAACCCACCACCCGCCGATATTAATGCAAATCCACACCTGCAGATATTAATACAAACCCACCACCCGCCGATATTAATGTAAACCCACCACCCGCCGATATTAATGCAAACCCACACCCGCCGATATTAATGCAAACCCACACCCGCCGATATTAATGCAAACCCACCACCCGCCGATATTAATGCAAACCCACACCCGCCGATATTAATGTAAATCCACCACCCGCCGATATTAATGTAAATCCACCACCCGCCGATATTAATGCAAACCCACACCCACCGATATTAAAGCAAACCCACCACCCGCCGATATTAATGCAAACCCACACCCACCGATATTAATGCAAACCCACACCCGCCGATATTAATGTAAATCCACCACCCGCCGATATTAATGTAAATCCACCACCCGCCGATATTAATGTAAATCCACCACCCGCCGATATTAATGCAAACCCACCACCCGCCGATATTAATGCAAATCCACCACCCGCCGATATAAATGTAAATCCACCACCCGCCGATATTAATGCAAATCCACCACCCGCCGATATTAATGGAAATCCACCACCCGCCGATATTAATGCAAACCCACACCCGCCGATATTAATGTAAATCCACCACCCGCCGATATTAATGTAAATCCACCACCCGCCGATATTAATGCAAATCCACCACCCGCCGATATTAATGCAAATCCACCACCCGCCGATATTAATGTAAATCCACCACCCGCCGATATTAATGCAAACCCACACCCGCCGATATTAATGTAAATCCACCACCCGCCGATATTAATGCAAACCCACACCCACCGATATTAATGCAAACCCACCACCCGCCGATATTAATGCAAATCCACACCTGCAGATATTAATGCAAATCCACCACCCGCCGATATTAATGCAAACCCACCACCCGCCGATATTAATGCAAATCCACACCCGCCGATATTAATGTAAATCCACCACCCGCCGATATTAATGTAAACCCACACCCACCGATATTAATGCAAATCCACACCCGCCGATATTAATGTAAATCCACCACCCGCCGATATTAATGCAAACCCACACCCGCCGATATTAATGTAAACCCACACCCACCGATATTAATGTAAACCCACCACCCGCCGATATTAATGCAAATCCACACCCGCCGATATTAATGTAAACCCACACCCACCGATATTAATGCAAACCCACCACCCGCCGATATTAATGCAAATCCACACCTGCAGATATTAATGCAAATCCACACCCGCCGATATTAATGCAAACCCACCACCCGCCGATATTAATGCAAATCCACACCCACCGATATTAATGCAAACCCACCACCCACCGATATTAATGCAAACCCACACCCACCGATATTAATGCAAATCCACACCCACCGATATTAATGCAAACCCACACCCGCCGATATTAATGTAAACCCACCACCCGCCGATATTAATGCAAACCCACACCCGCCGATATTAATGTAAACCCACACCCACCGATATTAATGCAAACCCACCACCCGCCGATATTAATGCAAATCCACACCTGCAGATATTAATGCAAATCCACACCCGCCGATATTAATGCAAACCCACCACCCGCCGATATTAATGCAAATCCACACCCACCGATATTAATGCAAACCCACCACCCACCGATATTAATGCAAACCCACCACCCGCCGATATTAATGCAAACCCACACCCACCGATATTAATGCAAACCCACCACCCGCCGATATTAATGCAAATCCACACCCACCGATATTAATGCAAACCCACCACCCGCCGATATGAATGCAAACCCACACCCACCGATATTAATGCAAACCCACCACCCGCCGATATTAATGCAAATCCACACCCACCGATATTAATGCAAACCCACCACCCGCCGATATTAATGCAAACCCACCACCCGCCGATATTAATGCAAATCCACACCCGCCGATATTAATGTAAACCCACCACCCGCCGATATTAATGCAAATCCACCACCCGCCGATATTAATGCAAATCCACACCCACCGATATTAATGCAAACCCACCACCCGCCGATATTAATGCAAATCCACACCTGCAGATATTAATGCAAATCCACACCCACCGATATTAATGCAAACCCACCACCCGCCGATATTAATGCAAATCCACCACCCACCGATATTAATGCAAATCCACACCCACCGATATTAATGCAAACCCACCACCCGCCGATATTAATGCAAATCCACACCTGCAGATATTAATGCAAATCCACACCCGCCGATATTAATGCAAACCCACACCCACCGATATTAATGCAAATCCACCACCCGCCGATATTAATGCAAATCCACACCCACCGATATTAATGCAAACCCACCACCCGCCGATATTAATGCAAATCCACACCTGCAGATATTAATGCAAATCCACACCCGCCGATATTAATGCAAACCCACACCCACCGATATTAATGCAAACCCACACCCACCGATATTAATGCAAATCCACACCCCCCGATATTAATGCAAATCCACACCCACCGATATTAATGCAAACCCACCACTCACCGATATTAATGCAAACCCACCACCCGCCGATATTAATGCAAATCCACACCCACCGATATTAATGCAAACCCACCACCCGCCGATATTAATGCAAATCCACACCTGCAGATATTAATGCAAACCCACCACCCGCCGATATTAATGCAAATCCACACCCGCCGATATTAATGCAAATCCACACCCACCGATATTAATGTAAACCCACCACCCGCCGATATTAATGCAAATCCACACCCACCGATATTAATGTAAATCCACCACCCGCCGATATTAATGCAAATCCACACCTGCAGATATTAATGCAAATCCACACCCGCCGACATTAATGCAAACCCACCACCCGCCGATATTAATGCAAACCCACCACCCGCCGATATTAATGCAAATCCACACCTGCAGATATTAATGCAAACCCACCACCCGCCGATATTAATGCAAACCCACACCTGCAGATATTAATGCAAAACCACACCCACCGATATTAATGCAAATCCACACCCACCGATATTAATACAAATCCACACCTGCAGATATTAATGTAAACCCACCACCCGCCGATATTAATGCAAATCCACACCTGCAGATATTAATGCAAACCCACCACCCGCCGATATTAATGCAAACCCACACCTGCAGATATTAATGCAAACCCACCACCCGCCGATATTAATGTAAACCCACCACCCGCCGATATTAATGCAAATCCACACCTGCAGATATTAATGCAAACCCACCACCCGCCGATATTAATGCAAACCCACACCTGCAGATATTAATGCAAACCCACACCCACCGATATGAATGCAAACCCACCACCCGCCGATATTAATGTAAACCCACCACCCGCCGATATTAATGCAAATCCACACCTGCAGATATTAATGTAAACCCACCACCCGCCGATATTAATGTAAACCCACCACCCGCCGATATTAATGCAAATCCACACCTGCAGATATTAATGCAAACCCACCACCCGCCGATATTAATGCAAACCCACACCTGCAGATATTAATGCAAACCCACCACCCGCCGATATTAATGTAAACCCACCACCCGCCGATATTAATGCAAACCCACACCTGCAGATATTAATGCAAACCCACCACCCGCCGATATTAATGTAAACCCACCACCCGCCGATATTAATGCAAACCCACACCTGCCGATATTAATGTAAACCCACCACCCGCCGATATTAATGCAAACCAACCACCCGCCGATATTAATGCAAACCCACCACCCGCCGATATTAATGCAAATCCACACCTGCAGATATTAATGCAAACCCACCACCCGCCGATATTAATGCAAACCCACACCTGCAGATATTAATGCAAACCCACCACCCGCCGATATTAATGTAAACCCACCACCCGCCGATATTAATGCAAATCCACACCTGCAGATATTAATGCAAACCCACCACCCGCCGATATTAATGCAAACCCACCACCCGCCGATATTAATGCAAATCCACACCCACCGATATTAATGCAAACCCACCACCCGCCGATATTAATGTAAACCCACCACCCGCCGATATTAATGCAAATCCACACCTGCAGATATTAATGCAAACCCACCACCCGCCGATATTAATGCAAACCCACCACCCGCCGATATTAATGCAAATCCACACCCACCGATATTAATGCAAATCCACACCCACCGATATTAATGTAAAACCACCACCCGCCGATATTAATGCAAATCCACACCTGCAGATATTAATGCAAACCCACCACCCGCCGATATTAATGCAAACCCACCACCCGCCGATATTAATGCAAACCCACCACCCGCCGATATTAATGCAAACCCACCACCCGCCGATATTAATGCAAATCCACACCCACCGATATTAATGCAAACCCACCACCCGCCGATATTAATGCAAATCCACACCTGCAGATATTAATGCAAATCCACACCCGCCGATATTAATGCAAACCCACCACCCGCCGATATTAATGTAAACCCACACCCACCGATATTAATGCAAACCCACCACCCACCGATATTAATGCAAACCCACCACCCGCCGATATTAATGCAAATCCACACCCACCGATATTAATGCAAATCCACACCCACCGATATTAATGCAAACCCACCACCCGCCGATATTAATGCAAATCCACACCCGCCGATATTAATGCAAACCCACCACCCACCGATATTAATGCAAACCCACCACCCGCCGATATTAATGCAAATCCACACCCACCGATATTAATGCAAATCCACACCCGCCGATATTAATGCAAACCCACCACCCGCCGATATTAATGCAAATCCACCACCCGCCGATATTAATGTAAATCCACACCCGCCGATATTAATGCAAACCCACCACCCGCCGATATTAATGCAAACCCACACCCACCGATATTAATGCAAATCCACCACCCACCGATATTAATGCAAACCCACACCCACCGATATTAATGCAAAACCACCACCCGCCGATATTAATGCAAACCCACACCCACCGATATTAATGCAAACCCACCACCCGCCGATATTAATGCAAACCCACACCCGCCGATATTAATGCAAACCCACACCCGCCGATATTAATGCAAACCCACCACCCGCCGATATTAATGCAAACCCACACCCACCGATATTAATGCAAATCCACACCCACCGATATTAATGCAAATCCACCACCCGCCGATATTAATGCAAATCCACACCCACCGATATTAATGCAAATCCACACCCACCGATATTAATGCAAATCCACCACCCGCCGATATTAATGCAAATCCACACCCACCGATATTAATGCAAACCCACCACCCGCCGATATTAATGCAAATCCACACCCACCGATATTAATGCAAACCCACCACCCGCCGATATTAATGCAAACCCACCACCCGCCGATATTAATGCAAATCCACACCCACCGATATTAATGCAAACCCACCACCCGCCGATATTAATGCAAACCCACCACCCGCCGATATTAATGCAAACCCACCACCCGCCGATATTAATGTAAACCCACACCCACCGATATTAATGCAAACCCACCACCCGCCGATATTAATGCAAACCCACCACCCGCCGATATTAATGCAAACCCACCACCCGCCGATATTAATGCAAATCCACACCCACCGATATTAATGCAAATCCACCACCCGCCGATATTAATGCAAATCCACACCCACCGATATTAATGCAAACCCACCACCCGCCGATATTAATGCAAATCCACCACCCACCGATATTAATGCAAATCCACACCCACCGATATTAATGTAAATCCACCACCCACCGATATTAATGCAAAACCCACCACCCGCCGATATTAATGCAAATCCACCACCCGCCGATATTAATGCAAATCCACAACCACCGATATTAATGCAAATCCACCACCCGCCGATATTAATGCAAATCCACACCCACCGATATTAATGCAAATCCACCACCCGCCGATATTAATGCAAATCCACACCCACCGATATTAATGCAAACCCACCACCCGCCGATATTAATGCAAATCCACACCCACCGATATTAATGCAAACCCACCACCCGCCGATATTAATGCAAACCCACACCAGCCGATATTAATGCAAACCCACACCCGCCGATATTAATGCAAACCCACCACCCGCCGATATTAATGCAAACCCACACCCGCCGATATTAATGCAAACCCACACCCGCCGATATTAATGCAAATCCACCACCCACCGATATTAATGCAAACCCACCACCCACCGATATTAATGCAAATCCACCACGCACCGATATTAATGTAAATCCACCACCCACCGATATTAATGTAAATCCACCACCCGCCGATATTAATGCAAACCCACCACCCGCCGATATTAATGCAAACCCACACCCCCCGATATTAATGCAAACCCACCACCCACCGATATTAATGTAAATCCACTCCCGCCGATATTAATGCAAACCCACACCCGCCGATATTAATGCAAACCCACACCCCCCGATATTAATGCAAACCCACACCCGCCGATATTAATGCAAACCCACACCCGCCGATATTAATGCAAACCCACCACCCGATATTAATGCAAATCCACCACCCGATATTAATGCAAACCCACACCCGCCGATATTAATGTAAATCCACCACCCACCGATATTAATGCAAACCCACCACCCACCGATATTAATGCAAACCCACACCCGCCGATATTAATGCAAATCCACCACCCACCGATATTAATGCAAATCCACCACCCACCGATATTAATGCAAACCCACCGCCCGCCGATATTAATGCAAACCCACACCCACCGATATTAATGCAAATCCACCACCCACCGATATTAATGCAAACCCACACCCGCCGATATTAATGCAAATCCACCACCCACCGATATTAATGCAAATCCACCACCCACCGATATTAATGCAAACCCACCACCCGCCGATATTAATGCAAACCCACACCCGCCGATATTAATGCAAATCCACCACCCACCGATATTAATGCAAATCCACCACCCACCGATATTAATGCAAACCCACCACCCGCCGATATTAATGCAAACCCACACCCACCGATATTAATGCAAATCCACCACCCACCGATATTAATGCAAACCCACACCCGCCGATATTAATGCAAATCCACCACCCACCGATATTAATGCAAATCCACCACCCACCGATATTAATGCAAACCCACCACCCGCCGATATTAATGCAAACCCACACCCACCGATATTAATGCAAATCCACCACCCACCGATATTAATGCAAACCCACACCCGCCGATATTAATGCAAATCCACCACCCACCGATATTAATGCAAATCCACCACCCACCGATATTAATGCAAACCCACCACCCGCCGATATTAATGCAAACCCACACCCGCCGATATTAATGCAAATCCACCACCCACCGATATTAATGCAAATCCACCACCCACCGATATTAATGCAAACCCACCACCCGCCGATATTAATGCAAACCCACACCCACCGATATTAATGCAAATCCACCACCCACCGATATTAATGCAAACCCACACCCGCCGATATTAATGCAAATCCACCACCCACCGATATTAATGCAAATCCACCACCCACCGATATTAATGCAAACCCACCACCCGCCGATATTAATGCAAATCCACCACCCACCGATATTAATGCAAATCCACACCCGCCGATATTAATGCAAATCCACCACCCACCGATATTAATGCAAATCCACCACCCACCGATATTAATGCAAACCCACACCCACCGATATTAATGCAAATCCACCACCCACCGATATTAATGCAAATCCACCACCCACCGATATTAATGCAAACCCACCACCCGCCGATATTAATGCAAATCCACCACCCACCGATATTAATGCAAATCCACACCCGCCGATATTAATGCAAATCCACCACCCACCGATATTAATGCAAATCCACCACCCACCGATATTAATGCAAATCCACCACCCACCGATATTAATGCAAACCCACCACCCGCCGATATTAATGCAAATCCACCACCCACCGATATTAATGCAAATCCACACCCGCCGATATTAATGCAAATCCACCACCCGCCGATATTAATGCAAATCCACCACCCACCGATATTAATGCAAATCCACCACCCACCGATATTAATGCAAACCCACCACCCACCGATATTAATGCAAACCCACACCCGCCGATATTAATGCAAATCCACCACCCACCGATATTAATGCAAACCCACCACCCGCCGATATTAATGCAAACCCACACCCGCCGATATTAATGCAAACCCACCACCCGCCGATATTAATGCAAATCCACACCTGCAGATATTAATGCAAATCCACCACACGCCGATATTAATGCAAATCCACACCCGCCGATATTAATGTAAATCCACACCCGCCAATATTAATGCAAATCCACCACACGCCGATATTAATGCAAATCCACCACCCGCCGATATTAATGCAAACCCACCACCCGCCGATATTAATGTAAATCCACACCCGCCGATATTAATGTAAATCCACCACCCACCGATATTAATGTAAACCCACCACCTGCCGATATTAATGTAAATCCACCACCCGCCGATATTAATGGAAATCCACCACCCACCGATATTAATGCAAATCCAAACCCGCCGATATTAATGCAAACCCACCACCCGCCGATATTAATGCAAATCCACCACCCGCCGATATTAATGCAAACCCACCACCCGCCGATATTAAAGTAAATCCACCACCCGCCAAAATTTATGCAAATCCACCACCCGCCGATATTAATGCAAACCCACCACCCGCCGATATTAATGTAAATCCACACCCGCCGATATTAATGTAAATCCACCACCCACCGATATTAATGTAAACCCACCACCTGCCGATATTAATGGAAATCCACCACCCGCCGATATTAATGCAAATCCAAACCCGCCGATATTAATGCAAATCCACCACCCGCCGATATTAATGTAAATCCACACCCGCCGATATTAATGCAAACCCACCACCCGCCGATATTAATGCAAATCCACCACCCGCCGATATTAATGCAAACCCACCACCCGCCGATATTAAAGTAAATCCACCACCCGCCATAATTTATGCAAATCCACCACCCGCCGATATTAATGTAAATCCACCACCCGCCGATTTTAATGCATACCCACCACCCGCCGATATTCATGTAAATCCACACCCGCCAATATTAATGCAAATCCACACCCACCGATATTAATGCAAACCCACACCCGCCGATATTAATGCAAACCCACCACCCGCCGATATTAATGTAAATCCACACCCACCGATATTAATGCAAACCCACCACCCGCCGATATTAATGCAAATCCACACCTGCAGATATTAATGCAAATCCACACCCGCCGATATTAATGCAAACCCACACCCACCGATATTAATGCAAACCCACCACCCGCCGATATTAATGCAAATCCACACCCGCCGATATTAATGCAAACCCACCACCCGCCGATATTAATGTAAATCCACACCCACCGATATTAATGCAAACCCACCACCCGCCGATATTAATGCAAATCCACACCTGCAGATATTAATGCAAATCCACACCCGCCGATATTAATGCAAACCCACACCCACCGATATTAATGCAAACCCACCACCCGCCGATATTAATGCAAATCCACACCCACCGATATTAATGCAAACCCACCACCCGCCGATATTAATGCAAATCCACACCTGCAGATATTAATGCAAATCCACACCCGCCGATATTAATGCAAACCCACACCCACCGATATTAATGCAAACCCACCACCCGCCGATATTAATGCAAATCCACACCTGCAGATATTAATGTAAACCCACCACCCGCCGATATTAATGCAAATCCACACCTGCAGATATTAATGTAAACCCACCACCCGCCGATATTAATGCAAATCCACCACCCGCCGATATTAATGCAAACCCACCACCCGCCGATATTAATGCAAACCCACCACCCGCCGATATTAATGCAAATCCACACCTGCAGATATTAATGTAAACCCACCACCCGCCGATATTAATGTAAACCCACCAACCGCCGATATTAATGCAAATCCACACCTGCAGATATTAATGTAAACCCACCACCCGCCGATATTAATGCAAAGCCACACCTGCAGATATTAATGC
The DNA here is from genome assembly GCF_037043375.1 of Chiloscyllium plagiosum. Taxonomy (NCBI): domain Eukaryota; kingdom Metazoa; phylum Chordata; class Chondrichthyes; order Orectolobiformes; family Hemiscylliidae; genus Chiloscyllium; species Chiloscyllium plagiosum. Next base: position 150,323,063 of record NW_028270142.1, read on the forward strand.
AAACCCACCACCCGCCGATATTAATGCAAACCCACCACCCGCCGATATTAATGCAAACCCACCACCCGCCGATATTAATGCAAATCCACACCCACCGATATTAATGCAAACCCACCACCCGCCGATATTAATGCAAATCCACACCCGCCGATATTAATGCAAACCCACACCCACCGATATTAATGCAAACCCACCACCCGCCGATATTAATGCAAACCCACACCCACCGATATTAATGCAAACCCACCACCCGCAGATATTAATGTAAACCCACCACCCGCCGATATTAATGCAAATCCACACCTGCAGATATTAATGCAAATCCACCACCCGCCGATATTAATGCAAACCCACACCCACCGATATTAATGCAAACCCACACCCGCCGATATTAATGCAAACCCACCACCCGCCGATATTAATGCAAATCCACACCTGCAGATATTAATGTAAACCCACCACCCGCCGATATTAATGTAAACCCACCACCCGCCGATATTAATGCAAATCCACACCTGCAGATATTAATGTAAACCCACCACCCGCCGATATTAATGCAAATCCACACCTGCAGATATTAATGCAAACCCACCACCCGCCGATATTAATGCAAACCCACCACCCGCCGATATTAATGCAAACCCACCACCCGCCGATATTAATGCAAATCCACACCCACCGATATTAATGCAAACCCACCACCCGCCGATATTAATGCAAATCCACACCCGCCGATATTAATGCAAACCCACCACCCGCCGATATTAATGTAAATCCACACCCGCCGATATTAATGCAAATCCACACCCACCGATAGTAATGCAAATCCACACCCACCGATATTAATGCAAACCCACCACCCGCCGATATTAAGGCAAACCCACACCCACCGATATTAATGCAAACCCACCACCCGCCGATATTAATGCAAATCCACACCTGCAGATATTAATGCAAATCCACACCCGCCGATATTAATGCAAACCCACCACCCGCCGATATTAATGCAAACCCACCACCCGCCGATATTAATGTAAACCCACCACCCGCCGATATTAATGCAAACCCACCACCCACCGATATTAATGCAAACCCACCACCCGCCGATATTAATGCAAATCCACACCTGCAGATATTAATGCAAACCCACACCCACCGATATTAATGCAAACCCACCACCCGCCGATATTAATGCAAATCCACACCTGCAGATATTAATGCAAATCCACACCCGCCGATATTAATGTAAACCCACCACCCGCCGATATTAATGCAAACCCACCACCCGCCGATATTAATGCAAACCCACACCCACCGATATTAATGCAAACCCACCACCCGCCGATATTAATGCAAACCCACACCCACCGATATTAATGCAAACCCACACCCGCCGATATTAATGTAAACCCACACCTGCCGATATTAATGTAAATCCACCACCCGCCGATATTAATGCAAATCCACACCTGCAGATATTAATGTAAACCCACCACCCGCCGATATTAATGCAAACCCACCACCCGCCGATATTAATGCAAATCCACACCTGCAGATATTAATGCAAATCCACACCCGCCGATATTAATGCAAACCCACCACCCGCCGATATTAATGCAAATCCACACCTGCAGATATTAATGCAAATCCACACCCGCCGATATTAAAATAAATCCACCACCCACCGATATTAATGCAAACCCACCACCCGCCGATATTAATGCAAACCCACACCTGCAGATATTAATGCAAATCCACACCCGCCGATATTAATGTAAATCCACCACCCACCGATATTAATGCAAACCCACCACCCGCCGATATTAATGCAAACCCACCACCCGCCGATATTAATGCAAATCCACACCTGCAGATATTAATGCAAATCCACACCCGCCGATATTAATGTAAATCCACCACCCACCGATATTAATGCAAACCCACCACCCGCCGATATTAATGCAAATCCACACCTGCAGATATTAATGCAAATCCACCACCCGCCGATATTAATGCAAATCCACCACCCGCCGATATTAATGCAAATCCACACCTGCAGATATTAATGCAAATCCACACCCGCCGATATTAATGCAAACCCACCACCCGCCGATATTAATGTAAATCCACCACCCACCGATATTAATGCAAATCCACCACCCGCCGATATTAATGCAAATCCACACCTGCAGATATTAATGCAAATCCACCACCCACCGATATTAATGCAAATCCACACCCGCCGATATTAATGTAAATCCACCACCCGCCGATATTAATGTAAATCCACCACCCGCCGATATTAATGCAAACCCACACCCGCCGATATTAATGCAAATCCACCACCCGCCGATATTAATGTAAATCCACCACCCACCGATATTAATGCAAATCCACACCCGCCGATATTAATGCAAACCCACCACCCGCCGATATTAATGCAAATCCACCACCCGCCGATATTAATGTAAATCCACCACCCACCGATATTAATGCAAATCCACACCCGCCGATATTAATGTAAATCCACCACCCGCCGATATTAATGTAAATCCACCACCTGCCGATATTAATGCAAACCCACACCCGCCGATATTAATGCAAATCCACCACCCGCCGATATTAATGTAAATCCACCACCCACCGATATTAATGCAAATCCACACCCGCCGATATTAATGTAAATCCACCACCCGCCGATATTAATGTAAATCCACCACCTGCCGATATTAATGCAAACCCACACCCGCCGATATTAATGCAAATCCACCACCCGCCGATATTAATGTAAATCCACCACCCACCGATATTAATGCAAATCCACACCCGCCGATATTAATGCAAACCCACCACCCGCCGATATTAATGCAAATCCACCACCCGCCGATATTAATGTAAACCCACCACCTGCCGATATTAATGCAAATCCACCACCCACCGATATTAATGCAAATCCACCACCCGCCGATATTAATGTAAATCCACCACCCGCCGATATTAATGCAAACCCACACCCGCCGATATTAATGCAAACCCACCACCCACCGATATTAATGCAAATCCACCACCCACCGATATTAATGCAAACCCACACCCACCGATATTAATGCAAACCCACCACCCGCCGATATTAATGCAAACCCACCACCCGCCGATATTAATGCAAACCCACCACCCGCCGATATTAATGCAAATCCACCACCCGCCGATATTAATGTAAACCCACCACCTGCCGATATTAATGCAAATCCACCACCCACCGATATTAATGCAAACCCACCACCCGCCGATATTAATGTAAATCCACCACCCGCCGATATTAATGCAAACCCACACCCGCCGATATTAATGCAAACCCACCACCCACCGATATTAATGCAAATCCACCACCCACCGATATTAATGCAAATCCACCACCCACCGATATTAATGCAAACCCACCACCCGCCGATATTAATGCAAACCCACACCCGCCGATATTAATGCAAACCCACCACCCGCCGATATTAATGCAAACCCACCACCCGCCGATATTAATGCAAATCCACCACCCGCCGATATTAATGTAAACCCACCACCTGCCGATATTAATGCAAATCCACCACCCACCGATATTAATGTAAATCCACCACCCGCCGATATTAATGTAAATCCACCACCCGCTGATATTAATGTAAACCCACCATCCGCCGATATTAATGCAAATCCACCACCCGCCGATATTAATGTAAACCCACCACCTGCCGATATTAATGCAAATCCACCACCCACCGATATTAATGCAAATCCACCACCCGCCGATATTAATGTAAATCCACCACCCGCTGATATTAATGTAAACCCACCACCCGCCGATATTAATGCAAACCCACACCCGCCGATATTAATGCAAATCCACCACCCGCCGATATTAATGCAAATCCACCACCCGCCGATATTAATGTAAACCCACCACCTGCCGATATTAATGTAAACCCACCACCCGCCGATATTAATGCAAATCCACCACCCGCCGATATTAATGCAAATCCACCACCCGCCGATATTAATGCAAATCCACCACCCGCCGATATTAATGTAAACCCACCACCTGCCGATATTAATGTAAACCCACACCCGCCGATATTAATGCAAATCCACCACCCGCCGATATTAATGCAAATCCACCACCCGCCGATATTAATGCAAATCCACCACCCGCCGATATTAATGTAAACCCACCACCTGCCGATATTAATGTAAACCCACACCCGCCGATATTAATGCAAACCCACACCCGCCGATATTAATGCAAATCCACCACCCGCCGATATTAATGCAAATCCACCACCCGCCGATATTAATGCAAATCCACCACCCACCGATATTAATGCAAATCCACCACCCGCCGATATTAATGTAAATCCACCACCCGCCGATATTAATGTAAACCCACCACCCGCCGATATTAATGCAAACCCACACCCGCCGATATTAATGCAAACCCACACCCGCCGATATTAATGCAAACCCACCACGCGCCGATATTAATGCAAACCCACACCCGCCGATATTAATGCAAACCCACCACCCGCCGATATTAATGCAAACCCACACCCGCCGATATTAATGCAAATCCACCACCCACCGATATTAATGCAATTCCACCACCCGCCGATATTAATGTAAATCCACCACCCGCTGATATTAATGCAAACCCACACCCGCCGATATTAATGCAAACCCACACCCGCCGATATTAATGCAAACCCACACCCGCCGATATTAATGCAAACCCACCACGCGCCGATATTAATGCAAACCCACACCCGCCGATATTAATGCAAACCCACCACCCGCCGATATTAATGCAAACCCACACCCGCCGATATTAATGCAAACCCACACCCGCCGATATTAATGCAAACCCACACCCGCCGATATTAATGCAAACCCACCACCCGCCGATATTAATGCAAATCCACCACCCACCGATATTAATGCAATTCCACCACCCGCCGATATTAATGTAAATCCACCACCCGCTGATATTAATGCAAACCCACCACCCGCCGATATTAATGCAAACCCACACCCGCCGATATTAATGCAAATCCACCACCCGCCGATATTAATGCAAACCCACCACCCGCCGATATTAATGTAAATCCACACCCACCGATATTAATGCAAACCCACACCCGCCGATATTAATGCAAACCCACCACCCGCCGATATTAATGTAAATCCACCACCCACCGATATTAATGTAAATCCACCACCCACCGATATTAATGCAAACCCACACCCGCCGATATTAATGCAAATCCACCACCCACCGATATTAATGCAAACCCACCACCCACCGATATTAATGCAAATCCACCACCCACCGATATTAATGTAAATCCACCACCCACCGATATTAATGTAAATCCACCACCCACCGATATTAATGCAAACCCACCACCCACCGATATTAATGCAAATCCACCACCCACCGATATTAATGTAAATCCACCACCCACCGATATTAATGCAAACCCACCACCCACCGATATTAATGCAAATCCACCACCCACCGATATTAATGTAAATCCACCACCCGCCGATATTAATGGAAATCCACCACCCACCGATATTAATGCAAATCCACCACCCGATATTAATGCAAACCCACACCCCCCGATATTAATGCAAACCCACCACCCACCGATATTAATGTAAATCCACCACCCGCCGATATTAATGCAAACCCACACCCGCCGATATTAATGCAAAACCACACCCGCCGATATTAATGCAAATCCACCACCCACCGATATTAATGCAAATCCACCACCCACCGATATTAATGCAAACCCACCACCCACCGATATTAATGCAAACCCACACCCGCCGATATTAATGCAAACCCACACCCGCCGATATTAATGCAAACCCACCACCCGCCGATATTAATGCAAATCCACACCTGCAGATATTAATGCAAACCCACCACCCGCCGATATTAATGCAAACCCACACCCACCGATATTAATGCAAATCCACACCCGCCGATATTAATGCAAATCCACCACCCACCGATATTAATGCAAATCCACCACACGCCGATATTAATGCAAATCCACACCCGCCGATATTAATGCAAATCCACCACCCACCGATATTAATGTAAATCCACCACCCGCCGATATTAATGCAAATCCACCACCCGATATTAATGTAAATCCACACCCGCCGATATTAATGCAAATCCACCACCCGATATTAATGTAAATCCACACCCGCCGATATTAATGCAAACCCACCACCCACCGATATTAATGTAAATCCACCACCCGCCGATATTAATGTAAACCCACACCCGCCGATATTAATGTAAATCCACACCCGCCGATATTAATGCAAATCCACCACCCGCCGATATTAATGCAAACCCACCACCCGCCGATATTAATGCAAACCCACCACCCGCTGATATTAATGCAAATCCACCACCCGATATTAATGTAAATCCACACCCGCCGATATTAATGTAAATCCACCACCCGCCGATATTAATGGAAATCCACCACCCGCCGATATTAATGCAAATCCACCACCCGCCGATATTAATGCAAATCCACACCCGCCGATATTAATGCAAACCCACCACCCGCCGATATTAATGCAAACCCACCACCCGCCGATATTAATGCAAATCCACCACCCGCCGATATTAATGCAAATCCACCACCCGCCGATATTAAAGTAAATCCACCACCCACCGATATTAATGCAAATCCACCACCCGCCGATATTAATGCAAATCCACCACCCGCCGATATTAATGCAAATCCACCACCCGCCGATATTAATGCAAACCCACCACCCGCCGATATTAATGCAAATCCACCACCCGCCGATATTAAAGTAAATCCACCACCCGCCAAAATTTATGCAAGTCCACCACCCGCCGATATTCATGTAAATCCACACCCGCCAATATTAATGCAAATCCACACGCACCGATATTAATGCAAACCCACACCCGCCGATATTAATGCAAACCCACCACCCGCCGATATTAATGTAAATCCACACCCACCGATATTAATGTAAATCCACCACCCGCCGATATGAATGTAAATCCACACCCACCGATATTAATGTAAATCCACCACCCACCGATATTAATGTAAATCCACACCCACCGATATTAATGTAAATCCACCACCCGCCGATATGAATGTAAATCCACACCCACCGATATTAATGTAAATCCACCACCCACCGATATTAATGTAAATCCACACCCACCGATATTAATGTAAATCCACACCCACCGATATTAATGTAAATCCACACCCACCGATATTAATGCAAATCCACACCCACCGATATTAATGCAAATCCACCACCCGCCGATATTAATGTAAACCCACCACCCGCCGATATTAATGTAAATCCACACCCACCGATATTAATGTAAATCCACCACCCGCCGATATTAATGTAAATCCACCACCCACCGATATTAATGTAAATCCACACCCACCGATATTAATGCAAACCCACCACCCACCGATATTAATGTAAATCCACACCCACCGATATTAATGTAAATCCACCACCCACCGATATTAATGTAAATCCACACCCACCGATATTAATGCAAACCCACACCCGCCGATATTAATGTAAATCCACACCCACCGATATTAATGTAAATCCACCACCCGCTGATATTAATGTAAATCCACCACCCACCGATATTAATGCAAACCCACCACCCGCCGATATTAATGTAAATCCACACCCACCGATATTAATGTAAATCCACACCCACCGATATTAATGTAAATCCACCACCCGCCGATATTAATGTAAATCCACCGCCCACCGATATTAATGTAAATCCACCACCCACCGATATTAATGTAAATCCACACCCACCGATATTAATGTAAATCCACACCCACCGATATTAATGTAAATCCACCACCCACCGATATTAATGTAAATCCACACCCACCGATATTAATGTAAATCCACCACCCGCCGATATTAATGCAAACCCACCACCCGCCGATATTAATGTAAATCCACCGCCCACCGATATTAATGTAAATCCACCACCCACCGATATTAATGTAAATCCACACCCACCGATATTAATGTAAATCCACACCCACCGATATTAATGTAAATCCACCACCCACCGATATTAATGCAAACCCACCACCCACCGATATTAATGTAAATCCACACCCACCGATATTAATGTAAATCCACACCCACCGATATTAATGTAAATCCACCACCCACCGATATTAATGCAAACCCACCACCCACCGATATTAATGTAAATCCACACCCACCGATATTAATGTAAATCCACCACCCACCGATATTAATGCAAACCCACCACCCACCGATATTAATGCAAACCCACCACCCGCCGATATTAATGTAAATCCACCACCCACCGAAATTAATGTAAATCCACACCCACCGATATTAATGTAAATCCACCACCCACCGATATTAATGTAAATCCACCACCCACCGATATTAATGCAAACCCACACCCGCCGATATTAATGCAAACCCACCACCCGCCGATATTAATGTAAATCCACACCCACCGATATTAATGTAAATCCACCACCCACCGAAATTAATGTAAATCCACACCCACCGATATTAATGTAAATCCACCACCCACCGAAATAAATGCAAATCCACACCCGCCGATATTAATGCAAACCCACCACCCGCCAATATTAATGCAAATCCACCACCCGCCGATATTAATGTAAATCCACCACCCGCCAATATTAATGTAAATCCACACCCACCGATATTAATGCAAACCCACCACCCACCGATATTAATGTAAATCCACCACCCGCCGAAATTTATGCAAATCCACCACCCGCCGATATTAATGTAAATCCACCACCTGCCGATATTAATGCAAACCCACCACCCACCGATATTAATGTAAATCCACCACCCGCCGAAATTTATGCAAATCCACCACCCGCCGATATTAATGTAAATCCACACCCGCCGATATTAATGCAAACCCACCACCCGCCGATATTAATGTAAATCCACCACCCGCCGATATTAATGCAAACCCACCACCCACCGATATTAATGTAAATCCACCACCCACCGATATTAATGCAAATCCACCACCCGCCGATATTAATGTAAATCCACACCCGCCGATATTAATGCAAACCCACCACCCACCGATATTAATGTAAATCCACACCCGCCGATATTAATGTAAATCCACCACCCGCCGAAATTTATGCAAATCCACCACCCGCCGATATTAATGTAAATACACCACCCACCGATATTAATGTAAATCCACACCCGCCGATATTAATGTAAATCCACCACCCACCGATATTAATGCAAACCCACCACCCGCCGATATTAATGTAAACCCACCACCCGCCGATATTAATGTAAATCCACACCCGCCGATATTAATGTAAATCCACCACCCACCGATATTAATGCAAACCCACCACCCGCCGATATTAATGTAAATCCACCACCCGCCGAAATTTATGCAAATCCACCACCCGCCGATATTAATGTAAATCCACCACTCGCCGATTTTAATGCATACCCACCACCCGCCGATATTAATGCAAATCCACGCCAACCGATATTAATGCAAACCCACACCCGCCGATATTAATGTAAATCCACCACCCGCCAATATTAATGCAAACCACCACCTGCCGATATTAATGTAAATCCACCACCCGCCAATATTAATGCAAACCCACAACCCGCCGATATTAATGTAAATCCACCACCCGCCAATATTAATGCAAACCCACAACCCGCCGATATTAATGCAAACCCACCACCTGCCGATATTAATGCAAACCCACACCCGCCGATATTAATGTAAATCCACCACCCGCCAATATTAATGCAAACCCACAACCCGCCGATATTAATGCAAACCCACCACCCACCGATATTAATGTAAATCCACCACCCGCCGATATTAATGTAAATCCACCACCTGCCGATATTAATGCAAACCCACAACCCGCCGATATTAATGCAAACCCACCACCCGCCGATATTAATGCAAATCCACCACCTGCCGATATTAATGTAAATACACCACCCACCGATATTAATGCAAACCCACACCCGCCGATATTAATGTAAATCCACCACCCGCCAATATTAATGCAAACCCACAACCCGCCGATATTAATGCAAACCCACCACCTGCCGATATTAATGTAAACCCACCACCTGCCGATATTAATGCAAACCCACCACCCGCCGATATTAATGCAAACCCACCACCCGCCGATATTAATGCAAACCCACCACCCGCCGATATTAATGCAAATCCACCACCCGCCAATATTAATGCAAACCCACCACCCGCCGATATTAATGTAAATCCACCACCCGCCGATATTAATGTAAATCCACCACCCGCCAATATTAATGCAAACCCACACCCGCCGATATTAATGTAAATCCACCACCCGCCGATATTAATGCAAACCCACAACCCGCCGATATTAATGTAAATCCACCACCCGCCAATATTAATGCAAACCCACCACCCGCCGATATTAATGCAAACCCACCACCCGCCGATATTAATGCAAACCCACCACCCGCCAATATTAATGCAAACCCACAACCCGCCGATATTAATGTAAATCCACCACCCGCCAATATTAATGCAAACCCACCACCTGCCGATATTAATGTAAATCCACCACCCGCCAATATTAATGTAAACCCACCACCCACCGATATTAATGTAAACCCACACCCACCGATATTAACGCAAATCCACCACCTGCCGATATTAATGTAAATCCACCACCCGCCAATATTAATGCAAACCCACCACCCACCGATATTAATGTAAACCCACACCCACCGATATTAACGCAAATCCACCACCCACCGATATTAATGTAAATCCACCACCCACCGATATTAACGCAAATCCACCACCTGCCGATATTAATGTAAATCCACCACCCACCGATATTAATGTAAATCCACCACCCACCGATATTAACGCAAACCCACCACCCACCGATATTAATGTAAATCCACCACCCACCGATATTAACGCAAATCCACCACCTGCCGATATTAATGTTAATCCACCACCCACCGATATTAATGTAAATCCACCACCCACCGATATTAACGCAAACCCACCACCCACCGATATTAATGTAAATCCACCACCCACCGATATTAACGCAAATCCACCACCTGCCGATATTAATGTAAACCCACCACCCGCCGATATTAATGCAAACCCACACCCGCCGATATTAATGTAAATCCACACCCACCGATATTAATGCAAACCCACACCCGCCGATATTAATGCAAACCCACCACCCACCGATATTAATGTAAATCCACCACCTGCCGATATTAATGCAAACCCACCACCCGCCGATATTAATGCAAACCCACCACCCGCCGATATTAATGTAAATCCACCACCTGCCGATATTAATGCAAACCCACACCCGCCGATATTAATGCAAACCCACACCTGCCGATATTAATGCAAACCCACCACCCGCCGATATTAATGCAAACCCACCACCCGCCGATATTAATGTAAATCCACCACCCGCCGATATTAATGCAAACCCACACCCGCCGATATTAATGCAAACCCACCACCCACCGATATTAATGCAAACCCACCACCCGCCGATATTAATGCAAACCCACCACCCGCCAATATTAATGCAAACCCACCACCCGCCGATATTAATGCAAACCCACACCCGCCGATATTAATGCAAACCCACCACCTGCCGATATTAATGTAAATCCACACCCGCCGAAATTAATGCAAACCCACCACCCGCCGATATTAATGTAAATCCACCACCCGCCGATATTAATGCAAACCCACCACCCGCCGATATTAATGCAAACCCACCACCCGCCGATATTAATGCAAACCCACACCCGCCGATATTAATGTAAATCCACACCCGCCGATATTAATGCAAACCCACACCCGCCGATATTAATGTAAATCCACACCCGCCGATATTAATGTAAATCCACCACCCGCCGATATTAATGCAAACCCACCACCCGCCGATATTAATGCAAACCCACCACCCGCCGATATTAATGCAAACCCACACCCGCCGATATTAATGTAAATCCACACCCGCCGATATTAATGTAAATCCACACCCGCCGATATTAATGCAAATCCACACCCGCCGATATTAATGTAAATCCACACCCGCCGATATTAATGCAAATCCACACCTGCCGATATTAATGTAAATCCACACCCGCCGATATTAATGTAAATCCACACCCGCCGATATTAATGTAAATCCACACCCGCCGAAATTAATGCAAACAAACCACCCGCCGATATTAATGTAAATCCACCACCCGCCGATATTAATGCAAACCCACCACCCGCCGATATTAATGTAAACCCACCACCCGCCAATATTAATGCAAACCCACCACCCGCCGATATTAATGCAAACCCACACCCGCCGATATTAATGCAAACCCACCACCCGCCGATATTAATGTAAATCCACACCCGCCGAAATTAATGCAAACCCACCACCCGCCGATATTAATGTAAATCCACCACCCGCCGCTATTAATGTAAATCCACCACCCGCCAATATTAATGCAAACCCACCACCTGCCGATATTAATGCAAACCCACCACCCGCCGATATTAATGTAAATCCACACCCGCCGAAATTAATGCAAACCCACCACCCGCCGATATTAATGTAAATCCACCACCCGCCAATATTAATGCAAACCCACCACCTGCCGATATTAATGCAAACCCACCACCCACCGATATTAATGTAAATCCACCGCCCGCCAATATTAATGCAAACCCACCACCTGCCGATATTAATGCAAATCCACACCCGCCAATATTAATGCAAACCCACAACCCGCCGATATTAATGCAAATCCACCACCCGCCAATATTAATGCAAACCCACCACCTGCCGATATTAATGCAAATCCACACCCGCCAATATTAATGCAAACCCACAACCCGCCGATATTAATGTAAATCCACCACCCGCCAATATTAATGCAAACCCACCACCAGCCGATATTAATGCAAATCCACACCCGCCAATATTAATGCAAACCCACAACCCGCCGATATTAATGTAAATCCACCACCCGCCAATATTAATGCAAATCCACACCCGCCGATATTAATGCAAATCCACACCCGCCGATATTAATGCAAACCCACCACCCGACGAGATTAATGCAAACCAACCAACTGCCGATATTAATGGAAATCCACCACCCGCCGATATTAATGCAAATTCACCACCCGCCGAAATTAATGCAAATCCACCACCCGCCGATATTAATGCAAACCCACCACCCGCCGATATTAATGCAAACCCACCACCCGCCGATATTAATGTAAATCCACACCCGCCGAAATTAATGCAAATCCATCACCCGCCGATATTAATGTAAATCCACCACCCGCCGATTTTAATGCAAACCCACCACCCGCCGATATTAATGCAAACCCACCACCCGCCGATATTAATGCAAACCCACACCCACCGATATTAATGCAAACCCACACACGCCAATATTAATGCAAATCCACACCCACCGATATTAATGCAAACCCACACACGCCGATATTAATGCAAATCCACACCCACCGATATTAATGCAAACCCACCACCCACCGATATTAAAGTAAATCCACACCCACCGATATTAATGCAAATCCACACCCACCGATATTAATGCACACCCACCACCCACCGATATTAATGCAAACCCACCACCCGCCGATATTAATGCAAACCCACCACCCGCCGATATTAATGCAAACCCACCACCCGCCGATAATAATACAAACCCACCACCTGCCGATATTAATGTAAACCCACACCCGCCGATATTAATGTAAATCCACACCCACCGATATTAATGTAAATACACCACCCACCGATATTAATGTAAATCCACACCCGCCGATATTAATGTAAATCCACACCCGCCGATATTAATGTAAATCCACCACCCGCTGAAATTTATGCAAATCCACCACCCGCCGATATTAATGTAAATCCACACCCACCGATATTAATGCAAACCCACACCCACCGATATTAATGTAAATCCACACCCACCGATATTAATGCAAACCCACCACCCACCGATATTAATGTAAATCCACACCCACCGATATTAATGTAAATACACCACCCACCGATATTAATGTAAATCCACACCCGCCGATATTAATGTAAATCCACACCCACCGATATTAATGTAAATACACCACCCACCGATATTAATGTAAATCCACACCCGCCGATATTAATGTAAATCCACACCCGCCGATATTAATGTAAATCCACCACCCGCCGAAAATTATGCAAATCCACACCCGCCGATATTAATGTAAATCCACACCCGCCGATATTAATGTAAATCCACCACCCGCCGAAAATTATGCAAATCCACACCCGCCGATATTAATGTAAATCCACCACCCACCGATATTAATGCAAACCCACCACCCGCCGATATTAATGTAAATCCACCACCCACCGATATTAATGTAAATCCACCACCCGCCGATATTTATGTAAATCCACCACCCACCGATATTAATGTAAACCCACCACCCGCCGATATTAATGTAAATCCACCACCCGCCGATATTAATGTAAATCCACACCCACCGATATTAATGTAAACCCACCACCCGCCGAAAATTATGCAAATCCACACCCGCCGATATTAATGTAAATCCACACCCGCCGATATTAATGTAAATCCACACCCGCCGATATTAATGTAAATCCACCACCCACCGATATTAATGCAAACCCACCACCCGCCGATATTAATGTAAATCCACCACCCACCGATATTAATGTAAACCCACCACCCGCCGAAATTTATGCAAATCCACCACCCGCCGATATTAATGTAAATCCACCACCCGCCGATTTTAATGCTTACCCACCACCCGCCGATATTAATGCAAATCCACACCAACCGATATTAATGCAAACCCACACCCGCCGATATTAATGTAAATCCACAACCCGCCAATATTAATGCAAACCCACCACCTGCCGATATTAATGTAAATCCACCACCCGCCGATATTAATGTAAATCCACACCCGCCGATATTAATGCAAACCCACAACCCGCCGATATTAATGTAAATCCACCACCCGCCAATATTAATGCAAACCCACAACCCGCCGATATTAATGCAAACCCACCACCTGCCGATATTAATGTAAATCCACCACCCGCCAATATTAATGCAAACCCACAACCCGTCGATATTAATGCAAACCCACCACCTGCCGATATTAATGTAAATCCACCACCCGCCGATATTAATGCAAACCCACACCCGCCGATATTAATGTAAATCCACCACCCGCCAATATTAATGCAAACCCACAACCCGCCGATATTAATGCAAACCCACCACCCACCGATATTAATGTAAATCCACCACCCGCCGATATTAATGTAAATCCACCACCTGCCGATATTAATGCAAACCCACAACCCGCCGATATTAATGCAAACCCACCACCCGCCGATATTAATGCAAATCCACCACCTGCCGATATTAATGCAAACCCACACCCGCCGATATTAATGTAAATCCACCACCCGCCATCTTTAATGCAAACCCACAACCCGCCGATATTAATGCAAATCCACCACCTGCCGATATTAATGCAAACCCACACCCGCCGATATTAATGTAAATCCACCACCCGCCAATATTAATGCAAACCCACAACCCGCCGATATTAATGCAAACCCACCACCTGCCGATATTAATGTAAACCCACACCCGCCGATATTAATGTAAATCCACACCCGCCGATATTAATGCAAATCCACCACCTGCCGATATTAATGCAAACCCACACCCGCCGATATTAATGTAAATCCACCACCCGCCAATATTAATGCAAACCCACAACCCGCCGATATTAATGTAAATCCACCACCCGCCAATATTAATGCAAACCCACCACCTGCCGATATTAATGCAAACCCACCACCCGCCGATATTAATGCAAACCCACCACCCGCCGATATTAATGCAAACCCACACCCGCCGATATTAATGTAAATCCACCACCCGCCAATATTAATGCAAACCCACAACCCGCCGATATTAATGCAAACCCACCACCCGCCGATATTAATGTAAACCCACACCCGCCGATATTAATGTAAATCCACACCCGCCGATATTAATGCAAACCCACCACCCACCGATATTAATGCAAACCCACACCCGCCGATATTAATGTAAATCCACCACCCGCCAATATTAATGCAAACCCACCACCTGCCGATATTAATGCAAACCCACCACCCGCCGATATTAATGCAAACCCACCACCCGCCGATATTAATGCAAACCCACAACCCGCCGATATTAATGTAAATCCACCACCCGCCAATATTAATGCAAACCCACCACCCGCCGATATTAATGCAAACCCACCACCCGCCGATATTAATGCAAACCCACCACCCGCCAATATTAATGCAAACCCACAACCCGCCGATATTAATGTAAATCCACCACCCGCCAATATTAATGTAAACCCACACCCACCGATATTAACGCAAATCCACCACCTGCCGATATTAATGTAAATCCACCACCCGCCAATATTAATGCAAACCCACCACCCACCGATATTAATGTAAACCCACACCCACCGATATTAACGCAAATCCACCACCCACCGATATTAATGCAAATCCACCACCTGCCGATATTAATGTAAATCCACCACCCACCGATATTAATGTAAATCCACCACCCACCGATATTAACGCAAACCCACCACCCACCGATATTAATGTAAATCCACCACCCACCGATATTAACGCAAATCCACCACCTGCCGATATTAATGTAAATCCACCACCCACCGATATTAACGCAAATCCACCACCTGCCGATATTAATGCAAACTCACCACCCGCCGATATTAATGCAAACCCACCACCCACCGATATTAATGTAAATCCACCACCCGCCGATATTAATGCAAACCCACCACCTGCCGATATTAATGCAAACCCACACCCGCCGATATTAATGCAAACCCACCACCCGCCGATATTAATGCAAACCCACCACCCACCGATATTAATGTAAATCCACCACCCGCCGATATTAATGTAAATCCACCACCCGCCAATATTAATGCAAACCCACCACCTGCCGATATTAATGCAAACCCACCACCCGCCGATATTAATGTAAATCCACACCCGCCGAAATTAATGCAAACCCACCACCCGCCGATATTAATGTAAATCCACCACCCGCCGATATTAATGTAAATCCACCACCCGCCAATATTAATGCAAACCCACCACCTGCCGATATTAATGCAAACCCACCACCCGCCGATATTAATGTAAATCCACACCCGCCGAAATTAATGCAAACCCACCACCCGCCGATATTAATGTAAATCCACCACCCGCCAATATTAATGCAAACCCACCACCTGCCGATATTAATGCAAACCCACCACCCACCGATATTAATGTAAATCCACCACCCGCCGATATTAATGCAAACCCACCACCCGCCGATATTAATGTAAATCCACACCCGCCGAAATTAATGCAAACCCACCACCCGCCGATATTAATGTAAATCCACCACCCGCCAATATTAATGCAAACCCACCACCTGCCGATATTAATGCAAACCCACCACCCACCGATATTAATGCAAACCCACCACCCGCCGATATTAATGCAAACCCACCACCCGCCGATATTAATGTAAATCCACACCCGCCGAAATTAATGCAAACACACCACCCGCCGATATTAATGTAAATCCACCACCCGCCGATATTAATGCAAATCCACACCCGCCGATATTAATGTAAATCCACCACCCACCGATATTAATGCAAATCCACACCCGCCGATATTAATGCAAACCCACCACCCGACGAGATTAATGCAAACCAACCAACTGCCGATATTAATGGAAATCCACCACCCGCCGATATTAATGCAAATTCACCACCCGCCGAAATTAATGCAAATCCACCACCCGCCGATATTAATGCAAACCCACCACCCGCCGATATTAATGTAAATCCACACCCGCCGAAATTAATGCAAATCCACCACCCGCCGATATTAATGTAAATCCACCACCCGCCGATTTTAATGCAAACCCACCACCCGCCGATATTAATGTAAATCCACACCCGCCAATATTAATGCAAATCCACACCCACCGATATTAATGCAAACCCACACACGCCGATATTAATGCAAATCCACACCCACCGATATTAATGCAAACCCACCACCCGCCGATATTAATGCAAATCCACCACCCGCCGATATTAATGTAAACCCACCACCCGCCGATATTAATGTAAACCCACCACCCACCGATATTAATGCAAATCCACACACGCCGATATTAATGCAAATCCACACCCACCGATATTAATGCAAATCCACCACCCGCCGATATTAATGTAAATCCACACCCGCCAATATTAATGCAAATCCACACCCACCGATATTAATGCATACCCACACCCGCCGATATTAATGCAAATCCACCACCCGCCGATAATAATATAAACCCACCACCCACCGATATTAATGCAAACCCACCACCCGCCGATAATAATACAAACCCACCACCCACCGATATTAATGCAAATCCACACCCACCGATATTAATGCACACCCACCACCCACCGATATTAATGCAAACCCACCACCCGCCGATATTAATGCAAACCCACCACCCGCCGATATTAATGCAAACCCACCACCCGCCGATAATAATACAAACCCACCACCTGCCGATATTAATGTAAACCCACCACCCACCGATATTAATGCAAACCCACACCCGCCGATATTAATGCAAACCCACCACCCGCCGATATTAATGCAAACCCACCACCTGCCGATATTAATGTAAATCCACCACCCGCCGATATTAATGCAAATCCACCACCTGCCGATATTAATGTAAACCCACCAACCGCCGATATTAATGTAAACCCACCACCCGCCGATATTAATGCAAATCCAAACCCGCCGATATTAATGCAAATCCACCACCCGCCGATATTAATGCAAATCCAAACCCGCCGATATTAATGTAAACCCACCACCCGCCGATATTAATGTAAACCCACCACCCACCGATATTAATGTAAACCCACCACCCACCGATATTAATGCAAATCCACCACCCGCCGCTATTAATGCAAACCCACCACCCGCCGATATTAATGTAAACCCACCACCCGCCGATATTAATGTAAACCCACCACCCACCGATATTAATGCAAATCCAAACCCGCCGATATTAATGCAAATCCACCACCCGCCGATATTAATGCAAACCCACCACCCGCCGATATTAATGCAAATCCACCACCCGCCGATATTAATGCAAACCCACCACCCGCCGATATTAATGCAAACCCACCACCCGCCGATATTAATGCAAATCCACCACCCGCCGATATTAATGCAAACCCACCACCCGCCGATATTAATGTAAATCCACCACCCGCCGATTTTAGTGCATACCCACCACCCGCCGATATTCATGTAAATCCACACCCACCGATATTAATGTAAACCCACCACCCGCCGATATTAATGTAAACCCACACCCGCCGATATTAATGTAAATCCACCACCCGCCGATATTAATGTAAATCCACCACCCGCCGATATTAATGTAAATCCACACCCACCGATATTAATGCAAACCCACACCCGCCGATATTAATGTAAATCCACACCCACCGATGTTAATGTAAATCCACCACCCGCCGATATTAATGCAAATCCACCACCCGCCGATATTAATGCAAACCCACCACCCGCCGATATTAATGTAAATCCACCACCCGCCGATTTTAGTGCATACCCACCACCCGCCGATATTAATGTAAATCCACCACCCGCCGATATTAATGCAAACCCACACCCGCCGATATTAATGTAAATCCACACCCACCGATATTAATGCAAACCCACACCCGCCGATATTAATGTAAATCCACACCCACCGATATTAATGCAAACCCACCACCCGCCGATATTAATGTAAATCCACCACCCGCCGATTTTAGTGCATACCCACCACCCGCCGATATTAATGTAAATCCACACCCACCGATATTAATGCAAACCCACACCCGCCGATATTAATGTAAATCCACCACCCACCGATATTAATGCAAACCCACACCCGCCGATATTAATGCAAACCCACCACCCACCGATATTAATGTAAATCCACACCCACCGATATTAATGCAAATCCACCACCCGCCGATATTAATGCAAACCCACCACCCGCCGATATTAATGCAAACCCACCACCTGCCGATATTAATGCAAACCCACACCCGCCGATATTAATGCAAACCCACCACCCGCCGATATTAATGCAAACCCACACCCGCCGATATTAATGTAAATCCACCACCCACCGATATTAATGCAAACCCACCACCCGCCGATATTAATGCAAACCCACCACCCGCCGATATTAATGCAAACCCACCACCTGCCGATATTAATGCAAACCCACACCCACCGATATTAATGTAAATCCACACCCGCCGATATTAATGTAAATCCACACCCGCCGATATTAATGCAAACCCACCACCTGCCGATATTAATGTAAATCCACACCCACCGATATTAATGTAAATCCACACCCGCCGATATTAATGTAAATCCACACCCACCGATATTAATGCAAACCCACCACCCGCCGATATTAATGTAAACCCACCACCCGCCGATATTAATGTAAATCCACACCCACCGATATTAATGCAAACCCACCACCCGCCGATATTAATGCAAACCCACCACCTGCCGATATTAATGTAAACCCACCACCCGCCGATATTAATGCAAACCCACCACCTGCCGATATTAATGCAAATCCACACCCGCCGATATTAATGTAAACCCACACCTGCCGATATTAATGTAAATCCACACCCACCGATATTAATGCAAACCCACCACCTGCCGATATTAATGCAAATCCACACCCGCCGATATTAATGTAAATCCACCACCCACCGATATTAATGCAAACCCACCACCCACCGATATTAATGCAAACCCACCACCCGCCGATATTAATGTAAACCCACCACCCGCCGATATTAATGTAAATCCACCACCCGCCGATATTAATGCAAACCCACCACCTGCCGATATTAATGTAAATCCACACCCGCCGATATTAATGCAAACCCACCACCTGCCGATATTAATGTAAATCCACACCCACCGATATTAATGTAAATCCACACCCGCCGATATTAATGTAAATCCACACCCACCGATATTAATGCAAACCCACCACCTGCCGATATTAATGTAAACCCACCACCCGCCGATATTAATGCAAACCCACCACCTGCCGATATTAATGTAAATCCACACCCGCCGATATTAATGTAAATCCACACCCACCGATATTAATGCAAACCCACCACCTGCCGATATTAATGCAAATCCACACCCGCCGATATTAATGTAAATCCACCACCCACCGATATTAATGTAAACCCACCACCCGCCGATATTAATGTAAACCCACCACCCGCCGATATTAATGCAAACCCACCACCTGCCGATATTAATGTAAATCCACACCCGCCGATATTAATGCAAACCCACCACCTGCCGATATTAATGTAAATCCACACCCACCGATATTAATGTAAATCCACACCCGCCGATATTAATGTAAATCCACACCCACCGATATTAATGCAAACCCACCACCTGCCGATATTAATGTAAATCCACACCCGCCGATATTAATGCAAACCCACCACCTGCCGATATTAATGTAAATCCACACCCGCCGATATTAATGCAAACCCACACCCGCCGATATTAATGTAAATCCACACCCGCCGATATTAATGCAAACCCACCACCTGCCGATATTAATGTAAATCCACCACCCGCCGATATTAATGTAAATCCACCACCCGCCAATATTAATGCAAACCCACCACCTGCCGATATTAATGTAAATCCACACCCGCCGATATTAATGTAAATCCACACCCGCCGATATTAATGCAAACCCACACCCGCCGATATTAATGTAAATCCACACCCGCCGATATTAATGTAAATCCACACCCGCCGATATTAATGCAAACCCACACCCGCCGATATTAATGCAAACCCACCACCCGCCGATATTAATGTAAATCCACACCCGCCGATATTAATGCAAACCCACACCCGCCGATATTAATGTAAATCCACACCCGCCGATATTAATGCAAACCCACCACCTGCCGATATTAATGCAAACCCACCACCCGCCGATATTAATGTAAATCCACCACCCGCCGATATTAATGCAAATCCACACCCGCCGATATTAATGCAAATCCACACCCGCCGATATTAATGTAAATCCACCACCCGCCGATATTAATGCAAACCCACCACCCGCCGATATTAATGTAAATCCACACCCGCCGATATTAATGTAAATCCACCACCCGCCGATATTAATGTAAATCCACATCCGCCGATATTAATGCAAATCCACCACCCGCCGATATTAATGCAAACCCACCACCCGCCGATATTAATGCAAACCCACCACCCGCCGATATTAATGTAAATCCACCACCCGCCGATATTAATGTAAACCCACACCCGCCGATATTAATGTAAATCCACACCCACCGATATTAATGCAAACCCACCACCTGCCGATATTAATGTAAATCCACCACCCGCCGATATTAATGCAAACCCACCACCCGCCGATATTAATGTAAATCCACCACCCGCCAATATTAATGCAAACCCACCACCCGCCGATATTAATGTAAATCCACCACCCGCCAATATTAATGCAAACCCACCACCCGCCGATATTAATGCAAACCCACCACCCGCCGATATTAATGCAAACCCACCACCTGCCGATATTAATGCAAACCCACACCCACCGATATTAATGTAAATACACCACCCACCGATATTAATGCAAACCCACCACCCGCCGATATTAATGTAAATACACCACCCACCGATATTAATGTAAACCCACCACCCGCCGATATTAATGCAAACCCACCGCCCGCCGATATTAATGCAAACCCACCACCCGCCGATATTAATGTAAACCCACCACCCCCCGATATTAATGTAAATCCACACCCGCCGATATTAATGCAAAACCACACCCACCGATATTAATGCAAACCCACCACCCGCCGATATTAATGCAAACCCACTACCTGCCGATATTAATGCAAACCCACACCCGCCGATATTAATGCAAACCCACCACCCGCCGATATTAATGCAAACCCACCACCCGCCGATATTAATTCAAACCCACCACCCGCCGATATTAATGTAAATCCACACCCGCCGATATTAATGTAAATCCACACCCACCGATATTAATGCAAACCCACCACCCGCCGATATTAATGTAAATCCACACCCACCGATATTAATGTAAATCCACACCCGCCGATATTAATGTAAATCCACACCCACCGATATTAATGCAAACCCACCACCCGCCGATATTAATGTAAATCCACACCCACCGATATTAATGTAAATCCACACCCGCCGATATTAATGCAAATCCACACCCGCCGATATTAATGTAAATCCACACCCGCCGATATTAATGTAAATCCACACCCGCCGATATTAATGCAAACCCACCACCCGCCGATATTAATGCAAACCCACCACCTGCCGATATTAATGTAAATCCACACCCGCCGATATTAATGTAAATCCACACCCGCCGATATTAATGCAAATCCACCACCCGCCGATATTAATGTAAATCCACACCCGCCGATATTAATGCAAATCCACCACCTGCCGATATTAATGTAAATCCACACCCGCCGATATTAATGCAAATCCACCATCTGCCGATATTAATGCAAACCCACCACCCGCCGATATTAATGCAAACCCACACCCGCCGATATTAATGTAAATCCACACCCGCCGATATTAATGCAAATCCATCACCCGCCGATATTAATGTAAATCCACACCCGCCGATATTAATGCAAATCCATCACCCGCCGATATTAATGTAAATCCACACCCGCCGATATTAATGCAAATCCATCACCCGCCGATATTAATGTAAATCCACCACCCGCCGATATTAATGCAAACCCACCACCCGCCGATATTAATGTAAATCCACCACCCGCCGATATTAATGCAAATCCACACCCGCCGATATTAATGCAAATCCACAACCTGCCGATATTAATGTAAATCCACACCCGCCGATATTAATGTAAATCCACACCCGCCGATATTAATGCAAATCCACCACCCGCCGATATTAATGCAAATCCACCACCCACCGATATTAATGTAAATCCACCACCCGCCGATATTAATGTAAACCCACCACCCGCCGATATTAATGTAAATCCACACCCGCCGATATTAATGCAAACCCACCACCTGCCGATATTAATGTAAATCCACACCCGCCGATATTAATGCAAACCCACACCCGCCGATATTAATGTAAATCCACACCCGCCGATATTAATGCAAACCCACCACCTGCCGATATTAATGTAAATCCACCACCCGCCGATATTAATGTAAATCCACCACCCGCCAATATTAATGCAAACCCACCACCTGCCGATATTAATGTAAATCCACACCCGCCGATATTAATGTAAATCCACCACCCGCCGACATTAATGCAAACCCACCACCCGCCGATATTAATGTAAATCCACACCCGCCGATATTAATGCAAACCCACACCCGCCGATATTAATGTAAATCCACACCCGCCGATATTAATGCAAACCCACCACCTGCCGATATTAATGCAAACCCACCACCCGCCGATATTAATGTAAATCCACCACCCGCCAATATTAATGCAAACCCACCACCTGCCGATATTAATGTAAATCCACACCCGCCGACATTAATGCAAACCCACCACCCGCCGATATTAATGCAAACCCACCACCCGCCGATATTAATGTAAATCCACCACCCGCCAATATTAATGCAAACCCACCACCTGCCGATATTAATGTAAATCCACCACCCGCCGATATTAATGCAAACCCACCACCCGCCGATATTAATGTAAATCCACCACCCGCCAATATTAATGCAAACCCACCACCCGCCGATATTAATGTAAATCCACCACCCGCCAATATTAATGCAAACCCACCACCCGCCGATATTAATGCAAACCCACCACCCGCCGATATTAATGCAAACCCACCACCTGCCGATATTAATGCAAACCCACACCCACCGATATTAATGTAAATACACCACCCACCGATATTAATGTAAACCCACCACCCGCCGATATTAATGCAAACCCACCACCCGCCGATATTAATGTAAATACACCACCCACCGATATTAATGTAAACCCACCACCCGCCGATATTAATGCAAACCCACCGCCCGCCGATATTAATGCAAACCCACCACCCGCCGATATTAATGTAAACCCACCACCCCCCGATATGAATGTAAATCCACACCCGCCGATATTAATGCAAAACCACACCCACCGATATTAATGCAAACCCACCACCCGCCGATATTAATGCAAACCCACTACCTGCCGATATTAATGCAAACCCACACCCGCCGATATTAATGCAAACCCACCACCCGCCGATATTAATGCAAACCCACCACCCGCCGATATTAATTCAAACCCACCACCCGCCGATATTAATGTAAATCCACACCCGCCGATATTAATGTAAATCCACACCCACCGATATTAATGCAAACCCACCACCCGCCGATATTAATGTAAATCCACACCCACCGATATTAATGTAAATCCACACCCGCCGATATTAATGTAAATCCACACCCACCGATATTAATGCAAACCCACCACCCGCCGATATTAATGTAAATCCACACCCACCGATATAAATGTAAATCCACACCCGCCGATATTAATGCAAATCCACACCCGCCGATATTAATGTAAATCCACACCCGCCGATATTAATGTAAATCCACACCCGCCGATATTAATGCAAACCCACCACCCGCCGATATTAATGCAAACCCACCACCTGCCGATATTAATGTAAATCCACACCCGCCGATATTAATGTAAATCCACACCCGCCGATATTAATGCAAATCCACCACCCGCCGATATTAATGTAAATCCACACCCGCCGATATTAATGCAAATCCACCACCTGCCGATATTAATGTAAATCCACACCCGCCGATATTAATGCAAATCCACCACCTGCCGATATTAATGCAAACCCACCACCCGCCGATATTAATGTAAATCCACACCCGCCGATATTAATGCAAATCCATCACCCGCCGATATTAATGTAAGTCCACCACCCGCCGATATTAATGCAAACCCACCACGCGCCGATATTAATGTAAATCCACCACCCGCCGATATTAATGCAAATCCACACCCGCCGATATTAATGCAAATCCACAACCTGTCGATATTAATGTAAATCCACACCCGCCGATATTAATGTAAATCCACACCCGCCGATATTAATGCAAATCCACCACCCGCCGATATTAATGCAAATCCACCACCCGCCGATATTAATGCAAATCCACCACCCGCCGATATTAATGCAAATCCACACCCGCCGATATTAATGCAAATCCACACCCGCCGATATTAATGTAAATCCACCACCCGCCGATATTAATGCAAACCCACCACCCGCCGATATTAATGTAAATCCACACCCGCCGATATTAATGTAAATCCACCACCCGCCGATATTAATGTAAATCCACATCCGCCGATATTAATGCAAATCCACCACCCGCCGATATTAATGCAAATCCACCACCCGCCGATATTAATGCAAACCCACCACCTGCCGATATTAATGTAAATCCACACCCGCCGATATTAATGTAAATCCACACCCGCCGATATTAATGTAAATCCACACCCGCCGATATTAATGTAAACCCACCACCCGCCGATATTAATGTAAATCCACACCCGCCGATATTAATGTAAATCCACACCCGCCGATATTAATGCAAACCCACCACCCGCCGATATTAATGTAAATCCACACCCGCCGATATTAATGTAAATCCACACCCGCCGATATTAATGCAAATCCACCACCCGCCGATATTAATGCAAAACCACACCCGCCGATATTAATGCAAATCCACCACCCGCCGATATTAATGCAAACCCACACCCCCCGATATTAATGCAAATCCACCACCCGCCGATATTAATGCAAATCCACCACCCACCGATATTAATGCAAACCCACCACCCGCCGATATTAATGTAAACCCACACCCGCCGATATTAATGCAAATCCACCACCCGCCGATATTAATGCAAACCCACCACCCGCCGATATTAATGTAAACCCACACCAGCCGATATTAATGCAAACCCACACCCCGCGATATTAATGCAAATCCACCACCCGCCGATATTAATGCAAATCCACACCCGCCGATATTAATGCAAACCCACACCCGCCGATATTAATGTAAATCCACACCCGCCGATATTAATGCAAACCCACCACCTGCCGATATTAATGTAAATCCACCACCCGCCGATATTAATGTAAATCCACCACCCGCCAATATTAATGCAAACCCACCACCTGCCGATATTAATGTAAATCCACACCCGCCGATATTAATGTAAATCCACACCCGCCGATATTAATGCAAACCCACACCCGCCGATATTAATGTAAATCCACACCCGCCGATATTAATGTAAATCCACACCCGCCGATATTAATGCAAACCCACACCCGCCGATATTAATGCAAACCCACCACCCGCCGATATTAATGTAAATCCACACCCGCCGATATTAATGCAAACCCACACCCGCCGATATTAATGTAAATCCACACCCGCCGATATTAATGCAAACCCACCACCTGCCGATATTAATGCAAACCCACCACCCGCCGATATTAATGTAAATCCACCACCCGCCGATATTAATGCAAATCCACACCCGCCGATATTAATGCAAATCCACACCCGCCGATATTAATGTAAATCCACCACCCGCCGATATTAATGCAAACCCACCACCCGCCGATATTAATGTAAATCCACACCCGCCGATATTAATGTAAATCCACCACCCGCCGATATTAATGTAAATCCACATCCGCCGATATTAATGCAAATCCACCACCCGCCGATATTAATGCAAACCCACCACCCGCCGATATTAATGCAAACCCACCACCCGCCGATATTAATGTAAATCCACCACCCGCCGATATTAATGTAAACCCACACCCGCCGATATTAATGTAAATCCACACCCACCGATATTAATGCAAACCCACCACCTGCCGATATTAATGTAAATCCACCACCCGCCGATATTAATGCAAACCCACCACCCGCCGATATTAATGTAAATCCACCACCCGCCAATATTAATGCAAACCCACCACCCGCCGATATTAATGTAAATCCACCACCCGCCAATATTAATGCAAACCCACCACCCGCCGATATTAATGCAAACCCACCACCCGCCGATATTAATGCAAACCCACCACCTGCCGATATTAATGCAAACCCACACCCACCGATATTAATGTAAATACACCACCCACCGATATTAATGCAAACCCACCACCCGCCGATATTAATGTAAATACACCACCCACCGATATTAATGTAAACCCACCACCCGCCGATATTAATGCAAACCCACCGCCCGCCGATATTAATGCAAACCCACCACCCGCCGATATTAATGTAAACCCACCACCCCCCGATATTAATGTAAATCCACACCCGCCGATATTAATGCAAAACCACACCCACCGATATTAATGCAAACCCACCACCCGCCGATATTAATGCAAACCCACTACCTGCCGATATTAATGCAAACCCACACCCGCCGATATTAATGCAAACCCACCACCCGCCGATATTAATGCAAACCCACCACCCGCCGATATTAATTCAAACCCACCACCCGCCGATATTAATGTAAATCCACACCCGCCGATATTAATGTAAATCCACACCCACCGATATTAATGCAAACCCACCACCCGCCGATATTAATGTAAATCCACACCCACCGATATTAATGTAAATCCACACCCGCCGATATTAATGTAAATCCACACCCACCGATATTAATGCAAACCCACCACCCGCCGATATTAATGTAAATCCACACCCACCGATATTAATGTAAATCCACACCCGCCGATATTAATGCAAATCCACACCCGCCGATATTAATGTAAATCCACACCCGCCGATATTAATGTAAATCCACACCCGCCGATATTAATGCAAACCCACCACCCGCCGATATTAATGCAAACCCACCACCTGCCGATATTAATGTAAATCCACACCCGCCGATATTAATGTAAATCCACACCCGCCGATATTAATGCAAATCCACCACCCGCCGATATTAATGTAAATCCACACCCGCCGATATTAATGCAAATCCACCACCTGCCGATATTAATGTAAATCCACACCCGCCGATATTAATGCAAATCCACCATCTGCCGATATTAATGCAAACCCACCACCCGCCGATATTAATGCAAACCCACACCCGCCGATATTAATGTAAATCCACACCCGCCGATATTAATGCAAATCCATCACCCGCCGATATTAATGTAAATCCACACCCGCCGATATTAATGCAAATCCATCACCCGCCGATATTAATGTAAATCCACACCCGCCGATATTAATGCAAATCCATCACCCGCCGATATTAATGTAAATCCACCACCCGCCGATATTAATGCAAACCCACCACCCGCCGATATTAATGTAAATCCACCACCCGCCGATATTAATGCAAATCCACACCCGCCGATATTAATGCAAATCCACAACCTGCCGATATTAATGTAAATCCACACCCGCCGATATTAATGTAAATCCACACCCGCCGATATTAATGCAAATCCACCACCCGCCGATATTAATGCAAATCCACCACCCACCGATATTAATGTAAATCCACCACCCGCCGATATTAATGTAAACCCACCACCCGCCGATATTAATGTAAATCCACACCCGCCGATATTAATGCAAACCCACCACCTGCCGATATTAATGTAAATCCACACCCGCCGATATTAATGCAAACCCACACCCGCCGATATTAATGTAAATCCACACCCGCCGATATTAATGCAAACCCACCACCTGCCGATATTAATGTAAATCCACCACCCGCCGATATTAATGTAAATCCACCACCCGCCAATATTAATGCAAACCCACCACCTGCCGATATTAATGTAAATCCACACCCGCCGATATTAATGTAAATCCACCACCCGCCGACATTAATGCAAACCCACCACCCGCCGATATTAATGTAAATCCACACCCGCCGATATTAATGCAAACCCACACCCGCCGATATTAATGTAAATCCACACCCGCCGATATTAATGCAAACCCACCACCTGCCGATATTAATGCAAACCCACCACCCGCCGATATTAATGTAAATCCACCACCCGCCAATATTAATGCAAACCCACCACCTGCCGATATTAATGTAAATCCACACCCGCCGACATTAATGCAAACCCACCACCCGCCGATATTAATGCAAACCCACCACCCGCCGATATTAATGTAAATCCACCACCCGCCAATATTAATGCAAACCCACCACCTGCCGATATTAATGTAAATCCACCACCCGCCGATATTAATGCAAACCCACCACCCGCCGATATTAATGTAAATCCACCACCCGCCAATATTAATGCAAACCCACCACCCGCCGATATTAATGTAAATCCACCACCCGCCAATATTAATGCAAACCCACCACCCGCCGATATTAATGCAAACCCACCACCCGCCGATATTAATGCAAACCCACCACCTGCCGATATTAATGCAAACCCACACCCACCGATATTAATGTAAATACACCACCCACCGATATTAATGTAAACCCACCACCCGCCGATATTAATGCAAACCCACCACCCGCCGATATTAATGTAAATACACCACCCACCGATATTAATGTAAACCCACCACCCGCCGATATTAATGCAAACCCACCGCCCGCCGATATTAATGCAAACCCACCACCCGCCGATATTAATGTAAACCCACCACCCCCCGATATGAATGTAAATCCACACCCGCCGATATTAATGCAAAACCACACCCACCGATATTAATGCAAACCCACCACCCGCCGATATTAATGCAAACCCACTACCTGCCGATATTAATGCAAACCCACACCCGCCGATATTAATGCAAACCCACCACCCGCCGATATTAATGCAAACCCACCACCCGCCGATATTAATTCAAACCCACCACCCGCCGATATTAATGTAAATCCACACCCGCCGATATTAATGTAAATCCACACCCACCGATATTAATGCAAACCCACCACCCGCCGATATTAATGTAAATCCACACCCACCGATATTAATGTAAATCCACACCCGCCGATATTAATGTAAATCCACACCCACCGATATTAATGCAAACCCACCACCCGCCGATATTAATGTAAATCCACACCCACCGATATAAATGTAAATCCACACCCGCCGATATTAATGCAAATCCACACCCGCCGATATTAATGTAAATCCACACCCGCCGATATTAATGTAAATCCACACCCGCCGATATTAATGCAAACCCACCACCCGCCGATATTAATGCAAACCCACCACCTGCCGATATTAATGTAAATCCACACCCGCCGATATTAATGTAAATCCACACCCGCCGATATTAATGCAAATCCACCACCCGCCGATATTAATGTAAATCCACACCCGCCGATATTAATGCAAATCCACCACCTGCCGATATTAATGTAAATCCACACCCGCCGATATTAATGCAAATCCACCACCTGCCGATATTAATGCAAACCCACCACCCGCCGATATTAATGTAAATCCACACCCGCCGATATTAATGCAAATCCATCACCCGCCGATATTAATGTAAGTCCACCACCCGCCGATATTAATGCAAACCCACCACGCGCCGATATTAATGTAAATCCACCACCCGCCGATATTAATGCAAATCCACACCCGCCGATATTAATGCAAATCCACAACCTGTCGATATTAATGTAAATCCACACCCGCCGATATTAATGTAAATCCACACCCGCCGATATTAATGCAAATCCACCACCCGCCGATATTAATGCAAATCCACCACCCGCCGATATTAATGCAAATCCACCACCCGCCGATATTAATGCAAATCCACACCCGCCGATATTAATGCAAATCCACACCCGCCGATATTAATGTAAATCCACCACCCGCCGATATTAATGCAAACCCACCACCCGCCGATATTAATGTAAATCCACACCCGCCGATATTAATGTAAATCCACCACCCGCCGATATTAATGTAAATCCACATCCGCCGATATTAATGCAAATCCACCACCCGCCGATATTAATGCAAATCCACCACCCGCCGATATTAATGCAAACCCACCACCTGCCGATATTAATGTAAATCCACACCCGCCGATATTAATGTAAATCCACACCCGCCGATATTAATGTAAATCCACACCCGCCGATATTAATGTAAACCCACCACCCGCCGATATTAATGTAAATCCACACCCGCCGATATTAATGTAAATCCACACCCGCCGATATTAATGCAAACCCACCACCCGCCGATATTAATGTAAATCCACACCCGCCGATATTAATGTAAATCCACACCCGCCGATATTAATGCAAATCCACCACCCGCCGATATTAATGCAAAACCACACCCGCCGATATTAATGCAAATCCACCACCCGCCGATATTAATGCAAACCCACACCCCCCGATATTAATGCAAATCCACCACCCGCCGATATTAATGCAAATCCACCACCCACCGATATTAATGCAAACCCACCACCCGCCGATATTAATGTAAACCCACACCCGCCGATATTAATGCAAATCCACCACCCGCCGATATTAATGCAAACCCACCACCCGCCGATATTAATGTAAACCCACACCAGCCGATATTAATGCAAACCCACACCCCGCGATATTAATGCAAATCCACCACCCGCCGATATTAATGCAAATCCACCACCCACCGATATTAATGCAAACCCACACCCCCCGATATTAATGCAAATCCACCACCCGCCGATATTAATGCAAATCCACCACCCACCGATATTAATGCAAACCCACCACCCACCGATATTAATGCAAAACCACACCCGCCGATATTAATGCAAATCCACACCCGCCAATATTAATGCAAATCCACACCCACCGATATTAATGCAAACCCACACACGCCGATATTAATGCAAATCCACACCCACCGATATTAATGCACACCCACACCCGCCGATATTAATGCAAATCCACCACCCGCCGATAATAATATAAACCCACCACCCACCGATATTAATGCAAACCCACCACCCGCCGATAATAATACAAACCCACCACCCACCGATATTAATGCAAATCCACACCCACCGATATTAATGCACACCCACCACCCACCGATATTAATGCAAACCCACCACCCGCCGATATTAATGCAAACCCACCACCCGCCGATAATAATACAAACCCACCACCTGCCGATATTAATGTAAACCCACCACCCACCGATATTAATGCAAACCCACCACCCGCCGATATTAATGCAAACCCACACCCGCCGATATTAATGCAAACCCACCACCCGCCGATATTAATGTAAATCCAAACCCGCCGATATTAATGCAAATCCACCACCTGCCGATATTAATGTAAACCCACCACCCGCCGATATTAATGTAAACCCACCACCCGCCGATATTAATGCAAATCCAAACCCGCCGATATTAATGTAAATCCACACCCGCCGATATTAATGCAAATCCACCACCTGCCGATATTAATGCAAATCCACCACCCGCCGATATTAATGTAAATCCACCACCCGCCGATATTAATGCAAACCCACCACCCGCCGATATTAATGCAAATCCAAACCCGCCGATATTAATGCAAATCCACCACCCACCGATATTAATGCAAACCCACCACCCACCGATATTAATGCAAAACCACACCCGCCGATATTAATGCAAATCCACACCCGCCAATATTAATGCAAATCCACACCCACCGATATTAATGCAAACCCACACACGCCGATATTAATGCAAATCCACACCCACCGATATTAATGCATACCCACACCCGCCGATATTAATGCAAATCCACCACCCGCCGATAATAATATAAACCCACCACCCACCGACATTAATGCAAACCCACCACCCGCCGATAATAATACAAACCCACCACCCACCGATATTAATGCAAATCCACACCCACCGATATTAATGCACACCCACCACCCACCGATATTAATGCAAACCCACCACCCGCCGATATTAATGCAAACCCACCACCCGCCGATATTAATGCAAACCCACCACCCGCCGATAATAATACAAACCCACCACCTGCCGATATTAATGTAAACCCACCACCCACCGATATTAATGCAAACCCACCACCCGCCGATATTAATGCAAACCCACACCCGCCGATATTAATGCAAACCCACCACCCGCCGATATTAATGCAAACCCACACCCGCCGATATTAATGCAAACCCACACCCGCCGATATTAATGCAAACCCACCACCCGCCGATATTAATGCAAATCCAAACCCGCCGATATTAATGCAAATCCACCACCCGCCGATATTAATGCAAATCCACCACCCGCCGATATTAATGTAAATCCACACCCGCCGATATTAATGCAAATCCACACCCGCCGATATTAATGCAAATCCACAACCTGCCGATATTAATGTAAATCCACACCCACCGATATTAATGTAAATCCACCACCCGCCGATATTAATGTAAATCCACACCCGCCGATATTAATGCAAACCCACCACCTGCCGATATTGATGCAAATCCACACCCGCCGATATTAATGCAAACCCACCACCTGCCGATATTGATGCAAATCCACACCCGCCGATATTAATGCAAATCCACCACCCGCCGATATTAATGCAAATCCACCACCCGCCGATATTAATGTAAATCCACACCCGCCGATATTGATGCAAATCCACCACCCGCCGATATTAATGCAAATCCACCACCCGCCGATATTAATGCAAACCCACCACCTGCCGATATTAATGTAAATCCACACCCGCCGATATTAATGTAAATCCACACCCGCCGATATTAATGTAAACCCACACCCGCCGATATTAATGTAAATCCACACCCGCCGATATTAATGTAAATCCACACCCGCCGATATTAATGCAAACCCACCACCTGCCGATATTAATGTAAATCCACCACCCGCCGATATTAATGTAAATCCACACCCACCGATATTAATGCAAACCCACCACCCGCCGATATTAATGTAAATCCACACCCGCCGATATTAATGTAAATCCACACCCGCCGATATTAATGCAAATCCACCACCCGCCGATATTAATGCAAAACCACACCCGCCGATATTAATGCAAATCCACCACCCGCCGATATTAATGCAAATCCACCACCCGCCGATATTAATGCAAACCCACACCCCCCGATATTAATGCAAATCCACCACCCGCCGATATTAATGCAAATCCACCACCCACCGATATTAATGTAAACCCACACCCACCGATATTAATGCAAAACCACACCCGCCGATATTAATGCAAATCCACACCCGCCAATATTAATGCAAATCCACACCCACCGATATTAATGCAAACCCACACACGCCGATATTAATGCAAATCCACACCCACCGATATTAATGCATACCCACACCCGCCGATATTAATGCAAATCCACCACCCGCCGATAATAATATAAACCCACCACCCACCGATATTAATGCAAACCCACCACCCGCCGATAATAATACAAACCCACCACCCACCGATATTAATGCAAATCCACACCCACCGATATTAATGCACACCCACCACCCACCGATATTAATGCAAACCCACCACCCGCCGATATTAATGCAAACCCACCACCCGCCGATATTAATGCAAACCCACCACCCGCCGATAATAATACAAACCCACCACCTGCCGATATTAATGTAAACCCACCACCCACCGATATTAATGCAAACCCACCACCCGCCGATATTAATGCAAACCCACACCCGCCGATATTAATGCAAACCCACCACCCGCCGATATTAATGTAAATCCACCACCCGCCGATATTAATGTAAACCCACCACCCGCCGATATTAATGCAAATCCAAACCCGCCGATATTAATGCAAATCCACCACCTGCCGATATTAATGTAAACCCACCACCCGCCGATATTAATGTAAACCCACCACCCGCCGATATTAATGCAAATCCAAACCCGCCGATATTAATGCAAATCCACCACCCGCCGATATTAATGCAAATCCACCACCCGCCGATATTAATGCAAACCCACCACCCGCCGATATTCATGTAAACCCACCACCCGCCGATATTAATGTAAATCCACACCCGCCGA
Source organism: Chiloscyllium plagiosum (assembly GCF_037043375.1). Taxonomy (NCBI): domain Eukaryota; kingdom Metazoa; phylum Chordata; class Chondrichthyes; order Orectolobiformes; family Hemiscylliidae; genus Chiloscyllium; species Chiloscyllium plagiosum. The sequence continues at coordinate 150,359,807 of NW_028270142.1, forward strand.
TATTAATGTAAATCCACCACCCACCGATATTAATGCAAACCCACACCCGCCGATATTAATGTAAATCCACCACCCACCGATATTAATGTAAATCCACCACCCACCGATATTAATGCAAACCCACACCCGCCGATATTAATACAAATCCACCACCCGCCGATATTAATGTAAACCCACCACCCGCCGATATTAATGCAAACCCACACCCGCCGATATTAATGTAAATCCACCACCCACCGATATTAATGCAAACCCACACCCGCCGATATTAATGCAAACCCACCACCCACCGATATTAATGTAAATCCACCACCCGCCGATATTAATGCAAATCCACCACCCGCCGATATTAATGCAAACCCACCACCCGCCGATATTAATGCAAACCCACACCCGCCGATATTAATGTAAATCCACCACCCACCGATATTAATGCAAACCCACCACCCGCCGATATTAATGCAAACCCACCACCTGCCGATATTAATGTAAATCCACACCCGCCGATATTAATGTAAATCCACACCCGCCGATATTAATGCAAACCCACCACCTGCCGATATTAATGTAAATCCACACCCGCCGATATTAATGTAAATCCACACCCGCCGATATTAATGCAAACCCACCACCTGCCGATATTAATGTAAATCCACACCCGCCGATATTAATGCAAACCCACCACCTGCCGATATTAATGTAAACCCACCACCCGCCGATATTAATGCAAACCCACACCCGCCGATATTAATGTAAACCCACCACCCGCCGATATTAATGTAAATCCACCACCTGCTGATATTAATGTAAATCCACACCCGCCGATATTAATGCAAACCCACACCCGCCGATATTAATGTAAATCCACACCCGCCGATATTAATGCAAACCCACCACCTGCCGATATTAATGCAAACCCACCACCCGCCGATATTAATGTAAATCCACACCCGCCGATATTAATGTAAATCCACCACCCGCCAATATTAATGCAAACCCACACCCACCGATATTAATGCAAACCCACCACCCGCCGATATTAATGTAAATCCACCACCCGCCAATATTAATGCAAACCCACCACCTGGCGATATTAATGTAAATCCACACCCGCCGATATTAATGCAAACCCACCACCCGCCGATATTAATGCAAACCCACCACCCGCCGATATTAATGTAAATCCACCACCCGCCAATATTAATGCAAACCCACCACCTGCCGATATTAATGTAAATCCACCACCCGCCGATATTAATGCAAACCCACCACCCGCCGATATTAATGCAAACCCACCACCTGCCGATATTAATGCAAACCCACACCCACCGATATTAATGTAAATACACCACCCACCGATATTAATGCAAACCCACCACCCGCCGATATTAATGTAAATACACCACCCACCGATATTAATGTAAACCCACCACCCGCCGATATTAATGCAAACCCACCGCCCGCCGATATTAATGCAAACCCACCACCCGCCGATATTAATGTAAATCCACACCCGCCGATATTAATGCAAAACCACACCCACCGATATTAATGCAAACCCACCACCCGCCGATATTAATGCAAACCCACCACCTGCCGATATTAATGTAAATCCACACCCGCCGATATTAATGCAAATCCACACCCACCGATATTAATGCAAACCCACCACCTGCCGATATTAATGCAAAACCACACCCGCCGATATTAATGCAAACCCACCACCTGCCGATATTAATGCAAACCCACCACCTGCCGATATTAATGCAAACCCACCACCCGCCGATATTAATGCAAACCCACACCCGCCGATATTAATGCAAACCCACCACCCGCCGATATTAATGCAAAACCACACCCGCCGATATTAATGCAAACCCACCACCTGCCGATATTAATGCAAACCCACCACCTGCCGATATTAATGCAAAACCACACCCGCCGATATTAATGTAAATCCACACCCGCCGATATTAATGCAAACCCACACCCGCCGATATTAATGTAAATCCACACCCACCGATATTAATGCAAACCCACCACCCGCCGATATTAATGTAAATCCACACCCACCGATATTAATGTAAATCCACACCCACCGATATTAATGCAAACCCACCACCCGCCGATATTAATGTACATCCACACCCACCGATATTAATGTAAATCCACACCCACCGATATTAATGCAAACCCACCACCCGCCGATATTAATGCAAACCCACCACCCGCCGATATTAATGCAAACCCACCACCCGCCGATATTAATGTAAATCCACACCCACCGATATTAATGCAAACCCACACCCGCCGATATTAATGTAAATCCACACCCACCGATATTAATGTAAATCCACACCCACCGATATTAATGCAAACCCACCACCCGCCGATATTAATGTAAATCCACACCCACCGATATTAATGTAAATCCACACCCACCGATATTAATGCAAACCCACCACCCGCCGATATTAATGCAAACCCACCACCCGCCGATATTAATGTAAATCCACACCCGCCGATATTAATGTAAATCCACACCCACCGATATTAATGTAAATCCACACCCACCGATATTAATGCAAACCCACCACCCGCCGATATTAATGCAAACCCACCACCCGCCGATATTAATGCAAACCCACACCCGCCGATATTAATGTAAATCCACACCCACCGATATTAATGTAAATCCACACCCACCGATATTAATGCAAACCCACCACCCGCCGATATTAATGTAAATCCACACCCACCGATATTAATGTAAATCCACACCCACCGATATTAATGCAAACCCACCACCCGCCGATATTAATGTAAATCCACACCCGCCGATATTAATGTAAATCCACCACCCACCGATATTAATGCAAACCCACCACCCCCCGATATTAATGTAAATCCACCACCCGCCGATATTAATGTAAATCCACACCCGCCGATATTAATGCAAATCCACACCCGCCGATATTAATGTAAATCCACACCCGCCGATATTAATGTAAATCCACACCCGCCGATATTAATGCAAACCCACCACCCACCGATATTAATGCAAACCCACCACCCGCCGATATTAATGTAAATCCACACCCGCCGATATTAATGTAAATCCACACCCGCCGATATTAATGTAAATCCACACCCGCCGATATTAATGCAAACCCACCACCCGCCGATATTAATGCAAACCCACCACCCGCCGATATTAATGTAAATCCACACCCGCCGATATTAATGCAAATCCACCACCCGCCGATATTAATGTAAATCCACACCCGCCGATATTAATGCAAATCCACCACCTGCCGATATTAATGCAAATCCACCACCCGCCGATATTAATGCAAACCCACCACCCGCCGATATTAATGTAAATCCACCACCCGCCGATATTAATGCAAACCCACCACCCGCCGATATTAATGCAAATCCACCACCTGCCGATATTAATGTAAATCCACACCCGCCGATATTAATGTAAATCCACCACCCGCCGATATTAATGGAAACCCACCACCCGCCGATATTAATGCAAACCCACCACCTGCCGATATTAATGTAAATCCACACCCGCCGATATTAATGCAAACCCACCACCCGCCGATATTAATGCAAACCCACCACCTGCCGATATTAATGTAAACCCACCACCCGCCGATATTAATGCAAATCCACACCCACCGATATTAATGTAAATCCACCACCCGCCGATATTAATGCAAATCCACCACCCACCGATATTAATGTAAATCCACATCCGCCGATATTAATGCAAATCCACCACCCGCCGATATTAATGTAAATCCACACCCGCCGATATTAATGTAAACCCACACCCACCGATATTAATGCAAACCCACCACCCGCCGATATTAATGTAAATCCACACCCGCCGATATTAATGTAAATCCACACCCGCCGATATTAATGCAAATCCACCACCCGCCGATATTAATGCAAAACCACACCCGCCGATATTAATGTAAACCCACACCCACCAATATTAATGCAAACCCACCACCCGCCGATATTAATGTAAACCCACACCCACCGATATTAATGCAAAACCACACCCGCCGATATTAATGCAAATCCACCACCCGCCGATATTAATGCAAATCCACCACCCGCCGATATTAATGCAAACCCACACCCACCGATATTAATGCAAAACCACACCCGCCGATATTAATGCAAAACCACACCCGCCGATATTAATGCAAACCCACCACCCGCCGATATTAATGCAAACCCACACCCACCGATATTAATGCAAAACCACACCCGCCGATATTAATGCAAAACCACACCCGCCGATATTAATGCAAACCCACACCCACCGATATTAATGCAAACCCACCACCCGCCGATATTAATGCAAACCCACACCCACCGATATTAATGCAAACCCACACCCACCGATATTAATGCAAACCCACCACCCGCCGATATTAATGCAAAACCACACCCGCCGATATTAATGCAAACCCACACCCACCGATATTAATGCAAAACCACACCCGCCGATATTAATGCAAAACCACACCCACCGATATTAATGCAAACCCACACCCACCGATATTAATGCAAAACCACACCCGCCGATATTAATGCAAACCCACACCCGCCGATATTAATGCAAAACCACACCCGCCGATATTAATGCAAACCCACCACCCGCCGATATTAATGTAAATCCACATCCGCCGATATTAATGCAAACCCACCACCCACCGATATTAATGCAAATCCACCACCCGCCGATATTAATGCAAAACCACACCCGCCGATATTAATGCAAACCCACCACCCGCCGATATTAATGTAAATCCACATCCGCCGATATTAATGCAAACCCACCACCCGCCGATATTAATGCAAACCCACACCCGCCGATATTAATGCAAACCCACCACCCGCCGATATTAATGCAAACCCACCACCTGCCGATATTAATGCAAACCCACACCCGCCGATATTAATGCAAACCCACCACCCACCGATATTAATGCAAACCCACCACCCGCCGATATTAATGCAAAACCACACCCACCGATATTAATGCAAACCCACCACCCGCCGATATTAATGCAAAACCACACCCGCCGATATTAATGCAAACCCACCACCCGCCGATATTAATGCAAACCCACCACCCACCGATATTAATGCAAACCCACCACCTGCCGATATTAATGCAAACCCACACCCGCCGATATTAATGCAAACCCACCACCCGCCGATATTAATGCAAAACCACACCCACCGATATTAATGCAAAACCACACCCGCCGATATTAATGCAAACCCACCACCCGCCGATATTAATGCAAATCCACCACCCGCCGATATTAATGTAAATCCACATCCGCCGATATTAATGCAAACCCACCACCCGCCGATATTAATGCAAACCCACCACCCGCCGATATTAATGCAAACCCACCACCTGCCGATATTAATGCAAACCCACACCCGCCGATATTAATGCAAACCCACACCCACCGATATTAATGCAAACCCACACCCGCCGATATTAATGCAAACCCACACCCACCGATATTAATGCAAACCCACCACCCGCCGATATTAATGTAAATCCACACCCACCGATATTAATGTAAACCCACCACCCGCCGATATTAATGCAAACCCACCACCCGCCGATATTAATGTAAATCCACCACCCGCCGATATTAATGCAAACCCACACCCACCGATATTAATGCAAACCCACACCCGCCGATATTAATGCAAACCCACACCCACCGATATTAATGCAAACCCACCACCCACCGATATTAATGCAAATCCACCACCCGCCGATATTAATGTAAATCCACATCCGCCGATATTAATGCAAACCCACCACCTGCCGATATTAATGCAAATCCACCACCCGCCGATATTAATGCAAACCCACCACCTGCCGATATTAATGTAAATCCACACCCGCCGATATTAATGTAAATCCACACCCGCCGATATTAATGTAAATCCACACCCACCGATATTAATGTAAATCCACACCCACCGATATTAATGTAAACCCACCACCCGCCGATATTAATGCAAACCCACCACCTGCCGATATTAATGTAAATCCACACCCGCCGATATTAATGCAAACCCACCACCTGCCGATATTAATGTAAATCCACACCCGCCGATATTAATGCAAACCCACCACCTGCCGATATTAATGTAAATCCACACCCGCCGATATTAATGTAAATCCACACCCGCCGATATTAATGCAAACCCACCACCTGCCGATATTAATGTAAATCCACACCCGCCGATATTAATGCAAATCCACACCCGCCGATATTAATGTAAATCCACCACCCGCCGATATTAATGCAAATCCACCACCCGCCGATATTAATGTAAATCCACACCCGCCGATATTAATGCAAAACCACACCCGCCGATATTAATGCAAAACCACACCCGCCGATATTAATGCAAACCCACACCCACCGATATTAATGCAAACCCACCACCCGCCGATATTAATGCAAACCCACACCCACCGATATTAATGCAAACCCACACCCACCGATATTAATGCAAACCCACCACCCGCCGATATTAATGCAAAACCACACCCGCCGATATTAATGCAAACCCACACCCACCGATATTAATGCAAAACCACACCCGCCGATATTAATGCAAAACCACACCCGCCGATATTAATGCAAACCCACACCCACCGATATTAATGCAAAACCACACCCGCCGATATTAATGCAAACCCACACCCGCCGATATTAATGCAAAACCACACCCGCCGATATTAATGCAAACCCACCACCCGCCGATATTAATGTAAATCCACATCCGCCGATATTAATGCAAACCCACCACCCACCGATATTAATGCAAATCCACCACCCGCCGATATTAATGCAAAACCACACCCGCCGATATTAATGCAAACCCACCACCCGCCGATATTAATGTAAATCCACATCCGCCGATATTAATGCAAACCCACCACCCGCCGATATTAATGCAAACCCACACCCGCCGATATTAATGCAAACCCACCACCCGCCGATATTAATGCAAACCCACCACCTGCCGATATTAATGCAAACCCACACCCGCCAATATTAATGCAAACCCACCACCCACCGATATTAATGCAAACCCACCACCCGCCGATATTAATGCAAAACCACACCCACCGATATTAATGCAAACCCACCACCCGCCGATATTAATGCAAAACCACACCCGCCGATATTAATGCAAACCCACCACCCGCCGATATTAATGCAAACCCACCACCCGCCGATATTAATGCAAACCCACCACCTGCCGATATTAATGCAAACCCACACCCGCCGATATTAATGCAAACCCACCACCCGCCGATATTAATGCAAAACCACACCCACCGATATTAATGCAAAACCACACCCGCCGATATTAATGCAAACCCACCACCCGCCGATATTAATGCAAATCCACCACCCGCCGATATTAATGTAAATCCACATCCGCCGATATTAATGCAAACCCACCACCCGCCGATATTAATGCAAACCCACCACCCGCCGATATTAATGCAAACCCACCACCTGCCGATATTAATGCAAACCCACACCCGCCGATATTAATGCAAACCCACACCCACCGATATTAATGCAAACCCACACCCGCCGATATTAATGCAAACCCACACCCACCGATATTAATGCAAACCCACCACCCGCCGATATTAATGTAAATCCACACCCACCGATATTAATGTAAACCCACCACCCGCCGATATTAATGCAAACCCACCACCCGCCGATATTAATGTAAATCCACCACCCGCCGATATTAATGCAAACCCACACCCACCGATATTAATGCAAACCCACACCCGCCGATATTAATGCAAACCCACACCCACCGATATTAATGCAAACCCACCACCCACCGATATTAATGCAAATCCACCACCCGCCGATATTAATGTAAATCCACATCCGCCGATATTAATGCAAACCCACCACCTGCCGATATTAATGCAAATCCACCACCCGCCGATATTAATGCAAACCCACCACCTGCCGATATTAATGTAAATCCACACCCGCCGATATTAATGTAAATCCACACCCGCCGATATTAATGTAAATCCACACCCACCGATATTAATGTAAATCCACACCCACCGATATTAATGTAAACCCACCACCCGCCGATATTAATGCAAACCCACCACCTGCCGATATTAATGTAAATCCACACCCGCCGATATTAATGCAAACCCACCACCTGCCGATATTAATGTAAATCCACACCCGCCGATATTAATGCAAACCCACCACCTGCCGATATTAATGTAAATCCACACCCGCCGATATTAATGTAAATCCACACCCGCCGATATTAATGCAAACCCACCACCTGCCGATATTAATGTAAATCCACACCCGCCGATATTAATGCAAATCCACACCCGCCGATATTAATGTAAATCCACCACCCGCCGATATTAATGCAAATCCACCACCCGCCGATATTAATGTAAATCCACACCCGCCGATATTAATGCAAACCCACCACCCGCCGATATTAATGCAAACCCACCACCTGCCGATATTAATGTAAATCCACACCCGCCGATATTAATGTAAATCCACACCCGCCGATATTAATGTAAATCCACACCCACCGATATTAATGTAAATCCACACCCACCGATATTAATGTAAACCCACCACCCGCCGATATTAATGCAAACCCACCACCTGCCGATATTAATGTAAATCCACACCCGCCGATATTAATGCAAACCCACCACCCGCCGATATTAATGCAAACCCACCACCCGCCGATATTAATGCAAATCCACACCCGCCGATATTAATGCAAACCCACCACCCGCCGATATTAATGCAAACCCACCACCCGCCGATATTAATGTAAATCCACCACCCGCCGATATTAATGTAAATCCACCACCCGCCAATATTAATGTAAACCCACCACCTGCCGATATTAATGTAAATCCACACCCGCCGATATTAATGCAAACCCACCTCCCGCCGATATTAATGTAAATCCACCACCCGCCAATATTAATGCAAACCCACCACCCGCCGATATTAATGTAAATCCACACCCGCCGATATTAATGCAAACCCACCACCCGCCGATATTAATGCAAACCCACCACCCGCCGATATTAATGCAAACCCACCACCCGCCGATATTAATGCAAATCCATACCCACCGATATTAATGTAAACCCACAACCCGCCGATATTAATGTAAATCCACCACCCGCCGATATTAAAGTAAATCCACACCCTCCGATATTAATGTAAATCCACACCCGCCGATATTAATGCAAATCCACCACCCGCCGATATTAATGTAAATCCACACCCGCCGATATTAATGCAAATCCACCACCCGCCGATATTAATGTAAATCCACACCCGCCGATATTAATGCAAATCCACACCCGCCGATATTAATGCAAACCCACCACCCGCCGATATTAATGCAAACCCACCACCCGCCGATATTAATGCAAATCCACACCCGCCGATATTAATGTAAATCCACCACCCGCCGATATTAATGCAAACCCACACCCGCCGATATTAATGCAAACCCACACCCGCCGATATTAATGCAAACCCACCACCCGCCGATATTAATGCAAATCCACCACCCGCCGATATTAATGCAAATCCACACCCACCGATATTAATGTAAATCCACACCCGCCGATATTAATGCAAACCCACACCCGCCGATATTAATGTAAATCCACACCCACCGATATTAATGTAAATCCACACCCACCGATATTAATGCAAACCCACACCCGCCGATATTAATGCAAACCCACCACCCACCGATATTAATGTAAACCCACCACCCGCCGATATTAATGTAAACCCACCACCCGCCGATATTAATGTAAACCCACCACCCGCCGATATTAATGCAAACCCACCACCTGCCGATATTAATGTAAACCCACCACCCGCCGATATTAATGTAAATCCACCACCCGCCGATATTAATGTAAACCCACCACCCGCCGATATTAATGTAAATCCACACCCGCCGATATTAATGCAAATCCACCACCCGCCGATATTAATGTAAATCCACACCCGCCGATATTAATGCAAATCCACCACCCGCCGATATTAATGTAAATCCACACCCGCCGATATTAATGCAAATCCACACCCGCCGATATTAATGTAAATCCACCACCCGCCGATATTAATGCAAACCCACACCCGCCGATATTAATGCAAACCCACCACCCGCCGATATTAATGCAAATCCACCACCCGCCGATATTAATGTAAATCCACCACCCGCCGACATTAATGCAAACCCACACCCACCGATATTAATGCAAAACCACACCCGCCGATATTAATGCAAAACCACACCCGCCGATATTAATGTAAATCCACCACCCGCCGATATTAATGCAAAACCACACCCGCCGATATTAATGCAAACCCACACCCGCCGATATTAATGCAAACCCACACCCGCCGATATTAATGCAAACCCACCACCCGCCGATATTAATGCAAATCCACCACCCGCCGATATTAATGTAAATCCACCACCCGCCGACATTAATGCAAACCCACACCCACCGATATTAATGCAAATCCACACCCGCCGATATTAATGTAAATCCACACCCATCGATATTAATGCAAAACCACACCCGCCGATATTAATGTAAATCCACCACCCGCCGACATTAATGCAAACCCACACCCACCGATATTAATGCAAATCCACACCCGCCGATATTAATGTAAATCCACACCCATCGATATTAATGCAAAACCACACCCGCCGATATTAATGTAAATCCACACCCATCGATATTAATGCAAAACCACACCCGCCGATATTAATGCAAAACCACACCCGCCGATATTAATGCAAAACCACACCCGCCGATATTAATGTAAATCCACACCCATCGATATTAATGCAAAACCACACCCGCCGATATTAATGCAAAACCACACCCGCCGATATTAATGTAAATCCACACCCATCGATATTAATGCAAAACCACACCCGCCGATATTAATGCAAAACCACACCCGCCGATATTAATGTAAATCCACCACCCGCCGATATTAATGTAAATCCACCGCCCACCGATATTAATGTAAATCCACCACCCGCCGATATTAATGTAAATCCACAACCCGCCGATATTAATGTAAACCCACCACCCACCGATATTAATGTAAATCCATCACCCGCCGATATTAATGCAAACCCACCACCCGCCGATATTAATGCAAACCCACCACCCGCCGATATTAATGTAAATCCACCACCCACCGATATTAATGCAAATCCACATCCGCCGATATTAATGTAAATCCACACCCACCGATATTAATGCAAACCCACACCCACCGATATTAATGTAAATCCATACCCGCCGATATTAATGCAAACCCACCACCCACCGATATTAATGCAAACCCACCACCCGCCGATATTAATGTAAATACACCACCCACCGATATTAATGTAAACCCACCACCCGCCGATATTAATGCAAACCCACCACCCGCCGATATTAATGCAAATCCACCACCCACCGATATTAATGTAAATCCACATCCGCCGATATTAATGTAAATACACCACCCACCGATATTAATGCAAACCCACCACCCGCCGATATTAATGCAAACCCATCACCCGCCGATATTAATGTAAATCCACCACCCGCCGATATTAATGTAAATACACCACCCACCGATATTAATGCAAACCCACCACCCGCCGATATTAATGCAAACCCATCACCCGCCGATATTAATGTAAATCCACCACCCGCCGATATTAATGTAAATCCACCACCCGCCGATATTAATGTAAATACACCACCCACCGATATTAATGCAAACCCACCACCCGCCGATATTAATGCAAACCCATCACCCGCCGATATTAATGTAAATCCACCACCCGCCGATATTAATGTAAATACACCACCCACCGATATTAATGCAAACCCACCACCCGCCGATATTAATGCAAACCCATCACCCGCCGATATTAATGTAAATCCACCACCCGCCGATATTAATGTAAATCCACCACCCGCCGATATTAATGTAAATACACCACCCACCGATATTAATGCAAACCCACCACCCGCCGATATTAATGTAAATCCACCACCCGCCGATATTAATGTAAATCCACCACCCGCCGATATTAATGCAAATCCACCACCCGCCGATATTAATGTAAATCCACACCCACCGATATTAATGCAAAACCACACCCGCCGATATTAATGCAAATCCACCACCCGCCGATATTAATGTAAATCCACCACCCGCCGATATTAATGTAAATCCACACCCACCGATATTAATGCAAAACCACACCCGCCGATATTAATGCAAATCCACCACCCGCCGATATTAATGTAAATCCACCACCCGCCGACATTAATGTAAATCCACCACCCGCCGACATTAATGTAAATCCACACCCACCGATATTAATGCAAAACCACACCCGCCGATATTAATGTAAATCCACCACCCGCCGATATTAATGTAAATCCACCACCCGCCGATATTAATGTAAATCCACCACCCGCCGACATTAATGCAAACCCACACCCACCGATATTAATGCAAAACCACACCCGCCGATATTAATGCAAAACCTCACCCGCCGATATTAATGTAAATCCACCACCCGCCGATATTAATGTAAATCCACACCCACCGATATTAATGCAAAACCACACCCGCCGATATTAATGTAAATCCACCACCCGCCGATATTAATGTAAATCCACCGCCCACCGATATTAATGTAAATCCACCACCCGCCGATATTAATGTAAATCCACAACCCGCCGATATTAATGTAAACCCACCACCCGCCGATATTAATGCAAACCCACCACCCGCCGATATTAATGCAAACCCACCACCCGCCGATATTAATGTAAATCCACCACCCACCGATATTAATGCAAATCCACATCCGCCGATATTAATGCAAACCCACCACCCACCGATATTAATGCAAACCCACACCCACCGATATTAATGTAAATCCATACCCGCCGATATTAATGCAAACCCACCACCCACCGATATTAATGCAAACCCACCACCCGCCGATATTAATGTAAATACACCACCCACCGATATTAATGTAAACCCACCACCCGCCGATATTAATGCAAATCCACCACCCACCGATATTAATGTAAATCCACATCCGCCGATATTAATGTAAATACACCACCCACCGATATTAATGCAAACCCACCACCCGCCGATATTAATGCAAACCCATCACGGGCCGATATTAATGTAAATCCACCACCCGCCGATATTAATGTAAATACACCACCCACCGATATTAATGCAAACCCACCACCCGCCGAAAAAAATGCAAACCCATCACCCGCCGATATTAATGTAAATCCACCACCCGCCGATATTAATGTAAATACACCACCCACCGATATTAATGCAAACCCACCACCCGCCGATATTAATGCAAACCCATCACCCGCCGATATTAATGTAAATCCACCACCCGCCGATATTAATGCAAATCCACCACCCGCCGATATTAATGTAAATCCACACCCACCGATATTAATGCAAAACCACACCCGCCGATATTAATGCAAATCCACCACCCGCCGATATTAATGTAAATCCACCACCCGCCGATATTAATGTAAATCCACACCCACCGATATTAATGCAAAACCACACCCGCCGATATTAATGCAAATCCACCACCCGCCGATATTAATGTAAATCCACCACCCGCCGACATTAATGCAAACCCACACCCACCGATATTAATGCAAAACCACACCCGCCGATATTAATGCAAAACCACACCCGCCGATATTAATGTAAATCCACCACCCGCCGCTATTAATGTAAATCCACACCCACCGATATTAATGCAAAACCACACCCGCCGATATTAATGCAAAACCACACCCGCCGATATTAATGTAAATCCACCACCCGCCGATATTAATGTAAATCCACCACCCGCCGATATTAATGCAAACCCATCACCCGCCGATATTAATGTAAATCCACACCCACCGATATTAATGTAAATCCACACCCGCCGATATTAATGCAAACCCACCACCCGCCGATATTAATGTAAATCCACCACCCGCCGATATTAATGTAAATCCACACCCACCGATATTAATGCAAAACCACACCCGCCGATATTAATGTAAACCCACCACCCGCCGATATTAATGTAAATCCACCACCCGCCGATATTAATGTAAACCCACCACCCACCGATATTAATGCAAACCCACCACCCGCCGATATTAATGTAAACCCACCACCCGCCGATATTAATGTAAATCCACCACCCGCCGATATTAATGTAAATCCACCACCCGCCGATATTAATGTAAATCCACATCCGCCGATATTAATGTAAATACACCACCCACCGATATTAATGCAAACCCACCACCCGCCGATATTAATGTAAATCCACCACCCGCCGATATTAATGTAAATCCACCACCCACCGATATTAATGCAAACCCATCACCCGCCGATATTAATGTAAATCCACCACCCGCCGATATTAATGTAAACCCACCACCCACCGATATTAATGCAAACCCACCACCCGCCGATATTAATGTAAATCCACCACCCGCCGATATTAATGCAAACCCACCACCCGCCGATATTAATGTAAACCCACCACCCGCCGATATTAATGCAAACCCACCACCCGCCGATATTAATGTAAATCCACCACCCACCGATATTAATGCAAACCCATCACCCGCCGATATTAATGTAAATCCACCACCCGCCGATATTAATGTAAACCCACCACCCACCGATATTAATGCAAACCCTCACCCGCCGATATTAATGCAAACCCACACCCGCCGATATTAATGCAAACCCACCACCCGCCGATATTAATGTAAATCCACCACCCACCGATATTAATGCAAACCCTCACCCGCCGATATTAATGCAAACACACCACCCGCCGATATTAATGTAAATCGACCACCCACCGATATTAATGCAAACCCTCACCCGCCGATATTAATGCAAACCCACCACCCACCGATATTAATGTAAATCCACCACCCGCCGATATTAATGCAAATCCACATCCGCCGATATTAATGTAAACCCACCACCCGCCGATATTAATGCAAATCCACATCCGCCGATATTAATGTAAACCCACCACCCGCCGATATTAATGCAAACCCACCACCCACCGATATTAATGCAAATCCACACCCGCCGATATTAATGTAAACCCACCACCCGCCGATATTAATGCAAATCCACATCCGCCGATATTAATGTAAACCCACCACCCGCCGATATTAATGCAAATCCACATCCGCCGATATTAATGTAAACCCACCACCCGCCGATATTAATGCAAATCCACACCCGCCGATATTAATGCAAACCCACCACCCGCCGATATTAATGCAAATCCACATCCGCCGATATTAATGTAAACCCACCACCCGCCGATATTAATGCAAACTCACCACCCGCCGATATTAATGCAAATCCACCACCCGCCGATATTAATGCAAATCCACATCCGCCGATATTAATGCAAATCCACATCCGCCGATATTAATGTAAACCCACCACCCACCGATACTAATGCAAACCCACCACCCGCCGATATTAATGCAAATCCACACCCGCCGATATTAATGCAAATCCACACCCACCGATATTAATGCAAATCCACATCCGCCGATATTAATGCAAATCCACACCCGCCGATATTAATGCAAATCCACATCCACCGATATTAATGCAAATCCACATCCGCCGATATTAATGCAAATCCACACCCGCCGATATTAATGCAAATCCACCACCCGCCGATATTAATGCAAATCCACATCCGCCGATATTAATGCAAATCCACATCCGCCGATATTAATGCAAATCCACCACCCGCCGATATTAATGCAAATCCACATCCGCCGATATTAATGCAAATCCACATCCGCCGATATTAATGCAAATCCACACCCACCGATATTAATGTAAACCCACCACCCGCCGATATTAATGCAAATCCACACCCGCCGATATTAATGCAAATCCACACCCGCCGATATTAATGTAAATCCACCACCCGCCGATATTAATGTAAATCCACCACCCGCCGATATTAATGCAAATCCACATCCGCCGATATTAATGCAAACCCACACCCGCCGATATTAATGCAAACCCACCACCCGCCGATATTAATGCAAAACCACACCCACCGATATTAATGCAAAACCACACCCGCCGATATTAATGCAAACCCACCACCCGCCGATATTAATGCAAATCCACCACCCGCCGATATTAATGTAAATCCACCACCCACCGATATTAATGTAAATCCACACCCGCCGATATTAATGCAAACCCACCACCCGCCGATATTAATGCAAACCCACCACCCGCCGATATTAATGTAAATCCACCACCCACCGATATTAATGTAAATCCACACCCACCGATATTAATGTAAATCCACCACCCACCGATATTAATGTAAATCCACCGCCCACCGATATTAATGTAAATCCACCACCCGCCGATATTAATGTAAATCCACCACCCGCCGATATTAATGTAAATCCACCACCCACCGATATTAATGCAAACCCACACCCACCGATATTAATGTAAATCCACCACCCGCCGATATTAATGTAAATCCACCGCCCATCGATATTAATGCAAACCCACCACCCACCGATATTAATGTAAATCCACCACACGCCGATATTAATGTAAATCCACCACCCGCCGATATTAAAGCAAATCCACATCCGCCGATATTAATGCAAACCCACCACCCGCCGATATTAATGTAAATCCACATCCGCCGATATTAATGCAAACCCACCACCCACCGATATTAATGTAAATCCACATCCGCCGATATTAATGTAAATCCACCACCCACCGATATTAATGTAAATCCACCACCCGCCGATATTAATGTAAATCCACCACCCGCCGATATTAATGCAAACCCACCACCCACCGATATTAATGTAAATCCACACCCGCCGATATTAATGCAAATCCACCACCCGCCGATATTAATGCAAACCCACACCCACCGATATTAATGCAAATCCACCACCCACCGATATTAATGTAAATCCACCACCCACCGATATTAATGTAAATCCACCACCCGCCGATATTAATGTAAATCCACCACCCGCCGATATTAATGCAAACCCACCACCCACCGATATTAATGTAAATCCACACCCGCCGATATTAATGCAAATCCACCACCCGCCGATATTAATGTAAATCCACACCCGCCGATATGAATGCAAACCCACACCCGCCGATATTAATGCAAACCCACACCCACCGATATTAATGTAAATCCACACCCGCCGATATTAATGCAAACCCACACCCGCCGATATTAATGCAAACCCACACCCACCGATATTAATGCAAACCCACCACCCACCGATATTAATGTAAATCCACACCCGCCGATATTAATGCAAACCCACACCCGCCGATATTAATGCAAACCCACACCCACCGATATTAATGCAAACCCACCACCCACCGATATTAATGTAAATCCACCACCCGCCGATATTAATGTAAATCCACCACCCGCCGATATTAAAGCAAATCCACACCCGCCGATATTAATGCAAACCCACCACCCACCGATATTAATGTAAATCCACACCCACCGATATTAATGTAAACCCACCACCCGCCGATATTAATGTAAATCCACCACCCGCCGATATTAAAGCAAATCCACACCCACCGATATTAATGTAAATCCACACCCACCGATATTAATGCAAACCCACCACCCGCCGATATTAATGCAAACCCACCACCCGCCGATATTAATGTAAATACACCACCCACCGATATTAATGCAAACCCACCACCCGCCGATATTAATGTAAATCCACATCCGCCGATATTAATGTAAATCCACCACCCGCCGATATTAATGCAAACCCACCACCCACCGATATTAATGTAAATCCACCACCCGCCGATATTAATGCAAACCCACACCCACCGATATTAATGTAAATCCACACCCGCCGATATTAATGTAAATCCACCGCCCACCGATATTAATGTAAATCCACCACCCGCCGATATTAAAGCAAATCCACACCCACCGATATTAATGTAAATCCACCACCCGCCGATATTAAAGCAAATCCACACCCACCGATATTAATGTAAATACACCACCCACCAATATTAATGCAAACCCACCACCCGCCGATATTAATGCAAACCCACCACCCGCCGATATTAATGTAAATACACCACCCACCGATATTAATGCAAACCCACCACCCGCCGATATTAATGTAAATCCACCACCCGCCGATATTAATGCAAACCCACCACCCGCCGATATTAATGTAAATCCACACCCGCCGATATTAATGTAAATCCACCGCCCACCGATATTAATGCAAACCCACCACCCGCCAATATTAATGCAAACCCACCACCCGCCGATATTAATGTAAATACACCACCCACCGATATTAATGCAAACCCACCACCCGCCGATATTAATGTAAATACACCACCCACCGATATTAATGTAAACCCACCACCCACCGATATTAATGCAAACCCACCACCCGCCGATATTAATGCAAACCCACCACCCGCCGATATTAATGTAAATCCACCACCCGCCGATATTAATGTAAATCCACCACCCGCCGATATTAATGTAAATACACCACCCACCGATATTAATGCAAACCCACCACCCGCCGATATTAATGTAAATCCACCACCCGTCGATATTAATGTAAACCCACCACCCGCCGATATTAATGCAAACCCACCACCCGCCGATATTAAAGCAAATCCACCACCCGCCGATATTAAAGCAAACCCACCACCCGCCGATATTAATGTAAATCCACCACCCGCCGATATTAATGTAAACCCACCACCCGCCGATATTAATGCAAACCCACCACCCGCCGATATTAATGTAAATCCACACCCACCGATATTAATGTAAACCCACCACCCGCCGATATTAATGTAAACCCACCACCCGCCGATATTAATGCAAATCCACACCCGCCGATATTAATGTAAACCCACCACCCGCCGATATTAATGCAAACCCACCACCCGCCGATTTTCCTGTAAATCCACCACCCGCCGATATTTCTGCAAATCCACCACCCGCCGATATTAATGTAAATCCACACCCACCGATATTAATGTAAATCCACCACCCGCCGATATTAATGTAAATCCACACCCACCGATATTAATGTAAATCCACCACCCGCCGATATTAATGTAAATCCACCACCCGCCGATATTAATGTAAATCCACACCCACCGATATTAATGTAAATCCACCACCCGCCGATATTAATGTAAATCCACACCCACCGATATTAATGTAAATCCACCACCCGCCGATATTAATGTAAATCCACCACCCGCCGATATTAATGTAAATCCACACCCACCGATATTAATGTAAATCCACCACCCGCCGATATTAATGTAAATCCACACCCACCGATATTAATGTAAATCCACACCCACCGATATTAATGTAAATCCACCACCCGCCGATATTAATGTAAATCCACACCCACCGATATTAATGTAAATCCACCACCCGCCGATATTAATGTAAATCCACACCCGCCGATATTAATGTAAATCCACACCCGCCGATATTAATGTAAATCCACCACCCGCCGATATTAATGTAAATCCACACCCGCCGATATTAATGTAAATCCACACCCGCCGATATTAATGTAAATCCACACCCACCGATATTAATGTAAATCCACCACCCGCCGATATTAATGTAAATCCACACCCGCCGATATTAATGTAAATCCACACCCACCGATATTAATGTAAATCCACCACCCGCCGATATTAATGTAAATCCACACCCGCCGATATTAATGTAAATCCACACCCGCCGATATTAATGTAAATCCACACCCACCGATATTAATGTAAATCCACCACCCGCCGATATTAATGTAAATCCACCACCCGCCGATATTAATGTAAATCCACACCCACCGATATTAATGTAAATCCACCACCCGCCGATATTAATGTAAATCCACCACCCGCCGATATTAATGCAAACCCACCACCCACCGATATTAATGTAAATCCACACCCACCGATATTAATGTAAATCCACCACCCACCGATATTAATGCAAATCCACATCCGCCGATATTAATGTAAATCCACACCCGCCGATATTAATGTAAATCCACACCCACCGATATTAATGTAAATCCACCACCCACCGATATTAATGCAAATCCACCACCCGCCGATATTAATGTAAATCCACACCCGCCGATATTAATGTAAATCCACCACCCGCCGATATTAATGTAAATCCACACCCACCGATATTAATGTAAATCCACACCCACCGATATTAATGTAAATCCACCACCCGCCGATATTAATGTAAATCCACACCCGCCGATATTAATGTAAATCCACACCCACCGATATTAATGTAAATCCACCACCCGCCGATATTAATGTAAATCCACACCCACCGATATTAATGTAAATCCACCACCCGCCGATATTAATGTAAATCCACCACCCGCCGATATTAATGCAAACCCACCACCCGCCGATATTAATGTAAATCCACACCCACCGATATTAATGTAAATCCACCACCCGCCGATATTAATGTAAATCCACACCCACCGATATTAATGTAAATCCACCACCCGCCGATATTAATGTAAATCCACACCCACCGATATTAATGTAAATCCACCACCCGCCGATATTAATGTAAATCCACACCCACCGGTATTAATGTAAATCCACCACCCACCGATATTAATGCAAATCCACATCCGCCGATATTAATGTAAATCCACACCCGCCGATATTAATGTAAATCCACACCCACCGATATTAATGTAAATCCACCACCCGCCGATATTAATGTAAATCCACACCCACCGATATTAATGTAAATCCACCACCCGCCGATATTAAAGCAAATCCACACCCACCGATATTAATGTAAATCCACACCCACCGATATTAATGTAAATCCACCACCCGCCGATATTAATGTAAATCCACACCCGCCGATATTAATGTAAACCCACCACCCGCCGATATTAATGCAAATCCACACCCACCGATATTAATGCAAATCCACACCCGCCGATATTAATGTAAATCCACCACCCGCCGATATTAATGCAAACCCACCACCCGCCGATATTAATGCAAACCCACCACCCGCCGATATTAATGCAAATCCACCACCCACCGATATTAATGTAAATCCACACCCACCGATATTAATGTAAATCCACACCCACCGATATTAATGTAAATCCACACCCACCGATATTAATGTAAATCCACCACCCGCCGATATTAAAGCAAATCCACCACCCGCCGATATTAAAGCAAATCCACACCCACCGATATTAATGTAAATCCACACCCACCGATATTAATGTAAATCCACCACCCGCCGATATTAAAGCAAATCCACACCCACCGATATTAATGTAAATACACCACCCACCGATATTAATGCAAACCCACCACCCGCCGATATTAATGCAAATCCACCACCCGCCGATATTAATGCAAACCCACCACCCGCCGATATTAATGTAAATCCACACCCGCCGATATTAATGCAAACCCACATCCGCCGATATTAATGTAAATCCACCGCCCACCGATATTAATGCAAACCCACCACCCGCCAATATTAATGCAAACCCACCACCCGCCGATATTAATGTAAATACACCACCCACCGATATTAATGCAAACCCACCACCCGCCGATATTAATGTAAATACACCACCCACCGATATTAATGTAAACCCACCACCCACCGATATTAATGCAAACCCACCACCCGCCGATATTAATGTAAACCCACCACCCGCCGATATTAATGTAAATCCACCACCCGCCGATATTAATGTAAATACACCACCCACCGATATTAATGCAAACCCACCACCCGCCGATATTAATGTAAATCCACCACCCGCCGATATTAATGTAAACCCACCACCCGCCGATATTAATGCAAACCCACCACCCGCCGATATTAATGTAAATCCACACCCACCGATATTAATGCAAACCCACCACCCGCCGATATTAATGTAAATCCACCACCCGCCGATATTTCTGCAAATCCACCACCCACCGATATTAATGTAAATCCACCACCCGCCGATATTAATGTAAATCCACCACCCACCGATATTAATGTAAATCCACACCCGCCGATATTAATGGAAACCCACCACCCGCCGATATTAATGTAAATCCACCACCCGCCGATATTAATGGAAACCCACCACCCGCCGATATTAATGGAAACCCACCACCCGCCGATATTAATGTAAATCCACCACCCGCCGATATTAATGTAAATCCACACCCGCCGATATTAATGTAAATCCACCACCCGCCGATATTAATGGAAATCCACCACCCGCCGATATTAATGTAAATCCACCACCCGCCGATATTAATGGAAACCCACCACCCGCCGATATTAATGTAAATCCACCACCCACCGATATTAATGTAAATCCACACCCGCCGATATTAATGTAAATCCACACCCGCCGATATTAATGTAAATCGACACCCGCCGATATTAATGTAAATCGACACCCACCGATATTAAAGCAAACCCACCACCCGCCGATATTAATGTAAATCCACCACCCGCCGATATTAATGGAAACCCACCACCCGCCGATATTAATGTAAATCCACACCCGCCGATATTAATGTAAATCCACCACCCGCCGATATTAATGGAAACCCACCACCCGCCGATATTAATGTAAATCCACCACCCGCCGATATTAATGTAAATCCACACCCGCCGATATTAATGCAAATCCACACCCGCCGATATTAATGTAAATCCACCACCCGCCGATATTAATGTAAATCCACCACCCGCCGATATTAATGTAAATCCACCACCCGCCGATATTAATGTAAACCCACACCCGCCGATATTAATGTAAATCCACCACCCGCCGATATTAATGTAAATCGACACCCACCGATATTAATGTAAATCCACCACCCGCCGATATTAATGTAAATCCACACCCGCCGATATTAATGTAAATCCACCACCCGCCGATATTAATGCAAACCCACCACCCGCCGATATTAATGTAAATCCACCACCCGCCGATATTAATGTAAATCCACCACCCGCCGATATTAATGTAAATCGACACCCACCGATATTAATGTAAATCCACCACCCGCCGATATTAATGCAAACCCACCACCCGCCGATATTAATGTAAATCCACACCCGCCGATATTAATGTAAATCCACACCCGCCGATATTAATGTAAATCGACACCCGCCGATATTAATGTAAATCGACACCCACCGATATTAAAGCAAACCCACCACCCGCCGATATTAATGTAAATCCACCACCCGCCGATATTAATGTAAACCCACCACCCGCCGATATTAATGTAAATCCACCACCCGCCGATATTAATGCAAATCCACACCCGCCGATATTAATGTAAATCCACCACCCGCCGATATTAATGTAAACCCACACCCGCCGATATTAATGTAAATCCACCACCCGCCGATATTAATGTAAATCCACCACCCGCCGATATTAATGCAAACCCATCACCCGCCGATATTAATGTAAATCGACACCCACCGATATTAATGTAAACCCACCACCCGCCGATATTAATGCAAACCCACCACCCGCCGATATTAATGCAAACCCACCACCCGCCGATATTAATGCAAATCCACCACCCGCCGATATTAATGTAAATCCACACCCACCGATATTAATGTAAATCCACACCCACCGATATTAATGCAAACCCACCACCCGCCGATATTAAAGCAAACCCACCACCCGCCGATATTAATGCAAACCCACACCCGCCGATATTAATGTAAATCCACACCCACCGATATTAATGTAAATCCACACCCACCGATATTAATGCAAACCCACCACCCGCCGATATTAATGTAAATCCACACCCACCGATATTAATGTAAATCCACACCCACCGATATTAATGCAAACCCACCACCCGCCGATATTAATGTAAATCCACACCCGCCGATATTAATGTAAATCCACCACCCACCGATATTAATGCAAACCCACCACCCCCCGATATTAATGTAAATCCACCACCCGCCGATATTAATGTAAATCCACACCCGCCGATATTAATGCAAATCCACACCCGCCGATATTAATGTAAATCCACACCCGCCGATATTAATGCAAACCCACCACCCACCGATATTAATGCAAACCCACCACCCGCCGATATTAATGTAAATCCACACCCGCCGATATTAATGCAAATCCACACCCGCCGATATTAATGTAAATCCACACCCGCCGATATTAATGTAAATCCACACCCGCCGATATTAATGCAAACCCACCACCCGCCGATATTAATGCAAACCCACCACCCGCCGATATTAATGCAAACCCACCACCCGCCGATATTAATGTAAATCCACACCCGCCGATATTAATGCAAATCCACCACGCGCCGATATTAATGTAAATCCACACCCGCCGATATTAATGCAAATCCACCACCTGCCGATATTAATGCAAATCCACCACCCGCCGATATTAATGCAAACCCACCACCCGCCGATATTAATGCAAACCCACCACCCGCCGATATTAATGTAAATCCACCACCCGCCGATATTAATGCAAACCCACCACCCGCCGATATTAATGCAAATCCACCACCTGCCGATATTAATGTAAATCCACACCCGCCGATATTAATGTAAATCCACCACCCGCCGATATTAATGTAAACCCACCACCCGCCGATATTAATGCAAACCCACCACCTGCCGATATTAATGTAAATCCACACCCGCCGATATTAATGCAAACCCACCACCCGCCGATATTAATGCAAACCCACCACCTGCCGATATTAATGTAAACCCACCACCCGCCGATATTAATGCAAATCCACACCCACCGATATTAATGTAAATCCACCACCCGCCGATATTAATGCAAATCCACACCCACCGATATTAATGCAAATCCACCACCCGCCGATATTAATGCAAATCCACCACCCACCGATATTAATGTAAATCCACATCCGCCGATATTAATGCAAATCCACCACCCGCCGATATTAATGTAAATCCACACCCGCCGATATTAATGTAAACCCACACCCACCGATATTAATGCAAACCCACCACCCGCCGATATTAATGTAAATCCACACCCGCCGATATTAATGTAAATCCACACCCGCCGATATTAATGCAAATCCACCACCCGCCGATATTAATGCAAAACCACACCCGCCGATATTAATGTAAACCCACACCCACCAATATTAATGCAAACCCACCACCCGCCGATATTAATGTAAACCCACACCCACCGATATTAATGTAAACCCACACCCACCGATATTAATGTAAACCCACACCCACCGATATTAATGCAAAACCACACCCGCCGATATTAATGCAAATCCACCACCCGCCGATATTAATGCAAATCCACCACCCGCCGATATTAATGCAAACCCACACCCACCGATATTAATGCAAAACCACACCCGCCGATATTAATGCAAAACCACACCCGCCGATATTAATGCAAACCCACCACCCGCCGATATTAATGCAAACCCACACCCACCGATATTAATGCAAAACCACACCCGCCGATATTAATGCAAAACCACACCCGCCGATATTAATGCAAACCCACACCCACCGATATTAATGCAAACCCACCACCCGCCGATATTAATGCAAACCCACACCCACCGATATTAATGCAAACCCACACCCACCGATATTAATGCAAACCCACCACCCGCCGATATTAATGCAAAACCACACCCGCCGATATTAATGCAAACCCACACCCACCGATATTAATGCAAAACCACACCCGCCGATATTAATGCAAAACCACACCCGCCGATATTAATGCAAACCCACACCCACCGATATTAATGCAAAACCACACCCGCCGATATTAATGCAAACCCACCACCCGCCGATATTAATGTAAATCCACACCCACCGATATTAATGTAAACCCACACCCGCCGATATTAATGCAAAACCACACCCGCCGATATTAATGCAAACCCACCACCCGCCGATATTAATGTAAATCCACATCCGCCGATATTAATGCAAACCCACCACCCACCGATATTAATGCAAATCCACCACCCGCCGATATTAATGCAAAACCACACCCGCCGATATTAATGCAAACCCACCACCCGCCGATATTAATGTAAATCCACATCCGCCGATATTAATGCAAACCCACCACCCGCCGATATTAATGCAAACCCACACCCGCCGATATTAATGCAAACCCACCACCCGCCGATATTAATGCAAACCCACCACCTGCCGATATTAATGCAAACCCACACCCGCCGATATTAATGCAAACCCACCACCCACCGATATTAATGCAAACCCACCACCCGCCGATATTAATGCAAAACCACACCCACCGATATTAATGCAAACCCACCGCCCGCCGATATTAATGCAAAACCACACCCGCCGATATTAATGCAAACCCACCACCCGCCGATATTAATGCAAACCCACCACCCGCCGATATTAATGCAAACCCACCACCTGCCGATATTAATGCAAACCCACACCCGCCGATATTAATGCAAACCCACCACCCGCCGATATTAATGCAAAACCACACCCACCGATATTAATGCAAAACCACACCCGCCGATATTAATGCAAACCCACCACCCGCCGATATTAATGCAAATCCACCACCCGCCGATATTAATGTAAATCCACATCCGCCGATATTAATGCAAACCCACCACCCGCCGATATTAATGCAAACCCACCACCCGCCGATATTAATGCAAACCCACCACCTGCCGATATTAATGCAAACCCACACCCGCCGATATTAATGCAAACCCACACCCACCGATATTAATGCAAACCCACACCCGCCGATATTAATGCAAACCCACACCCACCGATATTAATGCAAACCCACCACCCGCCGATATTAATGTAAATCCACACCCACCGATATTAATGTAAACCCACCACCCGCCGATATTAATGCAAACCCACCACCCGCCGATATTAATGTAAATCCACCACCCGCCGATATTAATGCAAACCCACACCCACCGATATTAATGCAAACCCACACCCGCCGATATTAATGCAAACCCACACCCACCGATATTAATGCAAACCCACCACCCACCGATATTAATGCAAATCCACCACCCGCCGATATTAATGTAAATCCACATCCGCCGATATTAATGCAAACCCACCACCTGCCGATATTAATGCAAATCCACCACCCGCCGATATTAATGCAAACCCACCACCTGCCGATATTAATGTAAATCCACACCCGCCGATATTAATGTAAATCCACACCCGCCGATATTAATGTAAATCCACACCCACCGATATTAATGTAAATCCACACCCACCGATATTAATGTAAACCCACCACCCGCCGATATTAATGCAAACCCACCACCTGCCGATATTAATGTAAATCCACACCCGCCGATATTAATGCAAACCCACCACCTGCCGATATTAATGTAAATCCACACCCGCCGATATTAATGCAAACCCACCACCTGCCGATATTAATGTAAATCCACACCCGCCGATATTAATGTAAATCCACACCCGCCGATATTAATGCAAACCCACCACCTGCCGATATTAATGTAAATCCACACCCGCCGATATTAATGCAAATCCACACCCGCCGATATTAATGTAAATCCACCACCCGCCGATATTAATGCAAATCCACCACCCGCCGATATTAATGTAAATCCACACCCGCCGATATTAATGCAAACCCACCACCCGCCGATATTAATGCAAACCCACCACCTGCCGATATTAATGTAAATCCACACCCGCCGATATTAATGTAAATCCACACCCGCCGATATTAATGTAAATCCACACCCACCGATATTAATGTAAATCCACACCCACCGATATTAATGTAAATCCACACCCACCGATATTAATGTAAACCCACCACCCGCCGATATTAATGCAAACCCACCACCTGCCGATATTAATGCAAACCCACCACCCGCCGATATTAATGCAAACCCACCACCCGCCGATATTAATGCAAATCCACACCCGCCGATATTAATGCAAACCCACCACCCGCCGATATTAATGCAAACCCACCACCCGCCGATATTAATGTAAATCCACCACCCGCCGATATTAATGTAAATCCACCACCCGCCAATATTAATGTAAACCCACCACCTGCCGATATTAATGTAAATCCACACCCGCCGATATTAATGCAAACCCACCTCCCGCCGATATTAATGTAAATCCACCACCCGCCAATATTAATGCAAACCCACCACCCGCCGATATTAATGTAAATCCACACCCGCCGATATTAATGCAAACCCACCACCCGCCGATATTAATGCAAACCCACCACCCGCCGATATTAATGCAAACCCACCACCCGCCGATATTAATGCAAATCCATACCCACCGATATTAATGTAAACCCACAACCCGCCGATATTAATGTAAATCCACCACCCGCCGATATTAATGTAAAACCACACCCGCCGATATTAATGTAAATCCACACCCGCCGATATTAATGCAAATCCACCACCCGCCGATATTAATGTAAATCCACACCCGCCGATATTAATGCAAATCCACACCCGCCGATATTAATGTAAATCCACCACCCGCCGATATTAATGCAAACCCACACCCGCCGATATTAATGCAAACCCACACCCGCCGATATTAATGCAAACCCACCACCCGCCGATATTAATGCAAATCCACCACCCGCCGATATTAATGCAAATCCACACCCACCGATATTAATGTAAATCCACACCCGCCGATATTAATGCAAACCCACACCCGCCGATATTAATGTAAATCCACACCCACCGATATTAATGTAAATCCACACCCACCGATATTAATGCAAACCCACACCCGCCGATATTAATGCAAACCCACCACCCACCGATATTAATGTAAACCCACCACCCGCCGATATTAATGTAAACCCACCACCCGCCGATATTAATGTAAACCCACCACCCGCCGATATTAATGCAAACCCACCACCTGCCGATATTAATGTAAACCCACCACCCGCCGATATTAATGTAAATCCACCACCCGCCGATATTAATGTAAACCCACCACCCGCCGATATTAATGTAAATCCACACCCGCCGATATTAATGCAAATCCACCACCCGCCGATATTAATGTAAATCCACACCCGCCGATATTAATGCAAATCCACCACCCGCCGATATTAATGTAAATCCACACCCGCCGATATTAATGCAAATCCACACCCGCCGATATTAATGTAAATCCACCACCCGCCGATATTAATGCAAACCCACACCCGCCGATATTAATGCAAACCCACACCCGCCGATATTAATGCAAACCCACCACCCGCCGATATTAATGCAAATCCACCACCCGCCGATATTAATGTAAATCCACCACCCGCCGACATTAATGCAAACCCACACCCACCGATATTAATGCAAAACCACACCCGCCGATATTAATGCAAAACCACACCCGCCGATATTAATGTAAATCCACCACCCGCCGATATTAATGCAAAACCACACCCGCCGATATTAATGCAAACCCACACCCGCCGATATTAATGCAAACCCACACCCGCCGATATTAATGCAAACCCACCACCCGCCGATATTAATGCAAATCCACCACCCGCCGATATTAATGTAAATCCACCACCCGCCGACATTAATGCAAACCCACACCCACCGATATTAATGCAAATCCACACCCGCCGATATTAATGTAAATCCACACCCATCGATATTAATGCAAAACCACACCCGCCGATATTAATGTAAATCCACCACCCGCCGACATTAATGCAAACCCACACCCACCGATATTAATGCAAATCCACACCCGCCGATATTAATGTAAATCCACACCCATCGATATTAATGCAAAACCACACCCGCCGATATTAATGTAAATCCACACCCATCGATATTAATGCAAAACCACACCCGCCGATATTAATGCAAAACCACACCCGCCGATATTAATGTAAATCCACCACCCGCCGATATTAATGTAAACCCACCACCCGCCGATATTAATGCAAAACCACACCCGCCGATATTAATGTAAATCCACACCCATCGATATTAATGCAAAACCACACCCGCCGATATTAATGCAAAACCACACCCGCCGATATTAATGTAAATCCACACCCATCGATATTAAAGCAAAACCACACCCGCCGATATTAATGCAAAACCACACCCGCCGATATTAATGTAAATCCACCACCCGCCGATATTAATGTAAATCCACCGCCCACCGATATTAATGTAAATCCACCACCCGCCGATATTAATGTAAATCCACAACCCGCCGATATTAATGTAAACCCACCACCCGCCGATATTAATGCAAACCCACCACCCGCCGATATTAATGCAAACCCACCACCCCCCGATATTAATGTAAATCCACCACCCACCGATATTAATGCAAATCCACATCCGCCGATATAAATGCAAACCCACCACCCACCGATATTAATGCAAACCCACACCCACCGATATTAATGTAAATCCATACCCGCCGATATTAATGCAAACCCACCACCCACCGATATTAATGCAAACCCACCACCCGCCGATATTAATGTAAATACACCACCCGCCGATATTAATGTAAATCCACCACCCGCCGATATTAATGTAAATACACCACCCGCCGATATTAATGTAAATCCACCACCCGCCGATATTAATGTAAATCCACCACCCGCCGATATTAATGTAAATACACCACCCACCGATATTAATGCAAACCCACCACCCGCCGATATTAATGCAAACCCATCACCCGCCGATATTAATGTAAATCCACCACCCGCCGATATTAATGTAAATACACCACCCACCGATATTAATGCAAACCCACCACCCGCCGATATTAATGCAAACCCATCACCCGCCGATATTAATGTAAATCCACCACCCGCCGATATTAATGTAAATCCACCACCCGCCGATATTAATGTAAATACACCACCCACCGATATTAATGCAAACCCACCACCCGCCGATATTAATGTAAATCCACCACCCGCCGATATTAATGTAAATCCACCACCCGCCGATATTAATGCAAATCCACCACCCGCCGATATTAATGTAAATCCACACCCACCGATATTAATGCAAAACCACACCCGCCGATATTAATGCAAATCCACCACCCGCCGATATTAATGTAAATCCACCACCCGCCGATATTAATGTAAATCCACACCCACCGATATTAATGCAAAACCACACCCGCCGATATTAATGCAAATCCACCACCCGCCGATATTAATGTAAATCCACCACCCGCCGACATTAATGTAAATCCACACCCACCGATATTAATGCAAATCCACCACCCGCCGATATTAATGTAAATACACCACCCACCGATATTAATGTAAATCCACACCCACCGATATTAATGCAAATCCACCACCCGCCGATATTAATGTAAATCCACCACCCGCCGACATTAATGTAAATCCACACCCACCGATATTAATGCAAATCCACCACCCGCCGATATTAATGTAAATCCACCACCCGCCGATATTAATGCAAACCCACACCCACCGATATTAATGTAAATCCACACCCACCGATATTAATGCAAATCCACCACCCGCCGATATTAATGCAAATCCACACCCACCGATATTAATGCAAATCCACACCCACCGATATTAATGTAAATCCACACCCACCGATATTAATGCAAATCCACCACCCGCCGATATTAATGTAAATCCACACCCACCGATATTAATGTAAATCCACACCCACCGATATTAATGCAAATCCACCACCCGCCGATATTAATGTAAATCCACCACCCGCCGACATTAATGTAAATCCACCACCCGCCGATATTAATGCAAATCCACCACCCGCCGATATTAATGTAAATCCACCACCCGCCGACATTAATGTAAATCCACACCCGCCGATATTAATGTAAATACACCACCCGCCGATATTAATGTAAATACACCACCCACCGATATTAATGCAAATCCACCACCCGCCGATATTAATGTAAATCCACACCCGCCGACATTAATGTAAATCCACACCCACCGATATTAATGCAAAACCACACCCGCCGATATTAATGTAAATCCACCACCCGCCGATATTAATGTAAATCCACCACCCGCCGATATTAATGTAAATCCACCACCCGCCGACATTAATGCAAACCCACACCCACCGATATTAATGCAAAACCACACCCGCCGATATTAATGCAAAACCTCACCCGCCGATATTAATGTAAATCCACCACCCGCCGATATTAATGTAAATCCACACCCACCGATATTAATGCAAAACCACACCCGCCGATATTAATGTAAATCCACCACCCGCCGATATTAATGTAAATCCACCGCCCACCGATATTAATGTAAATCCACCACCCGCCGATATTAATGTAAATCCACAACCCGCCGATATTAATGTAAACCCACCACCCGCCGATATTAATGCAAACCCACCACCCGCCGATATTAATGTAAATCCACCACCCACCGATATTAATGCAAATCCACATCCGCCGATATTAATGCAAACCCACCACCCACCGATATTAATGCAAACCCACACCCACCGATATTAATGTAAATCCATACCCGCCGATATTAATGCAAACCCACCACCCACCGATATTAATGCAAACCCACCACCCGCCGATATTAATGTAAATACACCACCCACCGATATTAATGTAAACCCACCACCCGCCGATATTAATGCAAATCCACCACCCACCGATATTAATGTAAATCCACATCCGCCGATATTAATGTAAATACACCACCCACCGATATTAATGCAAACCCACCACCCGCCGATATAAATGCAAACCCATCACCCGCCGATATTAATGTAAATCCACCACCCGCCGATATTAATGTAAATACACCACCCACCGATATTAATGCAAACCCACCACCCGCCGAAAAAAATGCAAACCCATCACCCGCCGATATTAATGTAAATCCACCACCCGCCGATATTAATGTAAATCCACCACCCGCCGATATTAATGTAAATACACCACCCACCGATATTAATGCAAACCCACCACCCGCCGATATTAATGCAAACCCATCACCCGCCGATATTAATGTAAATCCACCACCCGCCGATATTAATGCAAATCCACCACCCGCCGATATTAATGTAAATCCACACCCACCGATATTAATGCAAAACCACACCCGCCGATATTAATGCAAATCCACCACCCGCCGATATTAATGTAAATCCACCACCCGCCGATATTAATGTAAATCCACACCCACCGATATTAATGCAAAACCACACCCGCCGATATTAATGCAAATCCACCACCCGCCGATATTAATGTAAATCCACCACCCGCCGACATTAATGCAAACCCACACCCACCGATATTAATGCAAAACCACACCCGCCGATATTAATGCAAAACCACACCCGCCGATATTAATGTAAATCCACCACCCGCCGATATTAATGTAAATCCACACCCACCGATATTAATGCAAAACCACACCCGCCGATATTAATGCAAAACCACACCCGCCGATATTAATGTAAATCCACCACCCGCCGATATTAATGTAAATCCACCACCCGCCGATATTAATGCAAACCCATCACCCGCCGATATTAATGTAAATCCACCACCCGCCGATATTAATGTAAATACACCACCCACCGATATTAATGTAAATCCACACCCACCGATATTAATGTAAATCCACACCCGCCGATATTAATGTAAATCCACCACCCGCCGATATTAATGCAAATCCACCACCCGCCGATATTAATGCAAACCCACCACCCGCCGATATTAATGTAAATCCACCACCCGCCGATATTAATGCAAACCCATCACCCGCCGATATTAATGTAAATCCACCACCCGCCGATATTAATGTAAATACACCACCCACCGATATTAATGTAAATCCACACCCACCGATATTAATGTAAATCCACACCCGCCGATATTAATGTAAATCCACCACCCGCCGATATTAATGCAAATCCACCACCCGCCGATATTAATGCAAACCCACCACCCGCCGATATTAATGCAAACCCACCACCCGCCGATATTAATGTAAATCCACCACCCGCCGATATTAATGTAAATCCACACCCACCGATATTAATGCAAAACCACACCCGCCGATATTAATGTAAACCCACCACCCGCCGATATTAATGTAAACCCACCACCCACCGATATTAATGCAAACCCACCACCCGCCGATATTAATGTAAACCCACCACCCGCCGATATTAATGTAAATCCACCACCCGCCGATATTAATGTAAATCCACCACCCGCCGATATTAATGTAAATCCACCACCTGCCGATATTAATGTAAATCCACATCCGCCGATATTAATGTAAATCCACCACCTGCCGATATTAATGTAAATCCACCACCCGCCGATATTAATGTAAATCCACCACCTGCCGATATTAATGTAAATCCACATCCGCCGATATTAATGTAAATCCACCACCTGCCGATATTAATGTAAATCCACCACCCGCCGATATTAATGTAAATCCACCACCTGCCGATATTAATGTAAATCCACATCCGCCGATATTAATGTAAATACACCACCCGCCGATATTAATGTAAATCCACCACCCGCCGATATTAATGCAAACCCACCACCCGCCGATATTAATGTAAATCCACCACCCGCCGATATTAATGTAAATCCACCACCCACCGATATTAATGCAAACCCATCACCCGCCGATATTAATGTAAATCCACCACCCGCCGATATTAATGTAAACCCACCACCCACCGATATTAATGCAAACCCACCACCCGCCGATATTAATGTAAATCCACCACCCGCCGATATTAATGCAAACCCACCACCCGCCGATATTAATGTAAACCCACCACCCGCCGATATTAATGCAAACCCACCACCCGCCGATATTAATGTAAATCCACCACCCACCGATATTAATGCAAACCCATCACCCGCCGATATTAATGTAAATCCACCACCCGCCGATATTAATGTAAACCCACCACCCACCGATATTAATGCAAACCCACCACCCGCCGATATTAATGCAAATCCACCACCCGCCGATATTAAAGCAAACCCACCACCCGCCGATATTAATGCAAACCCACCACCCGCCGATATTAATGCAAATCCACATCCGCCGATATTAATGTAAACCCACCACCCGCCGATATTAATGCAAACCCACCACCCGCCGATATTAATGTAAATCCACCACCCGCCGATATTAATGCAAATCCACACCCGCCGATATTAATGTAAATCCACCACCCGCCGATATTAATGTAAATCCACCACCCGCCGATATTAATGCAAATCCACATCCGCCGATATTAATGCAAACCCTCACCCGCCGATATTAATGTAAATCCACCACCCACCGATATTAATGCAAACCCTCACCCGCCGATATTAATGCAAACTCACCACCCGCCGATATTAATGTAAATCCACCACCCGCCGATATTAATGTAAATCCACACCCGCCGATATTAATGCAAACCCACCACCCGCCGATATTAATGTAAATCCACCACCCACCGATATTAATGCAAACCCTCACCCGCCGATATTAATGCAAACCCACACCCGCCGATATTAATGCAAACCCACCACCCGCCGATATTAATGTAAATCCACCACCCACCGATATTAATGCAAACCCTCACCCGCCGATATTAATGCAAACACACCACCCGCCGATATTAATGTAAATCCACCACCCACCGATATTAATGCAAACCCTCACCCGCCGATATTAATGCAAACCCACCACCCACCGATATTAATGTAAATCCACCACCCGCCGATATTAATGCAAATCCACATCCGCCGATATTAATGTAAACCCACCACCCGCCGATATTAATGCAAATCCACATCCGCCGATATTAATGTAAACCCACCACCCGCCGATATTAATGCAAACCCACCACCCACCGATATTAATGCAAATCCACACCCGCCGATATTAATGTAAACCCACCACCCGCCGATATTAATGCAAATCCACATCCGCCGATATTAATGTAAACCCACCACCCGCCGATATTAATGCAAATCCACATCCGCCGATATTAATGTAAACCCACCACCCGCCGATATTAATGCAAATCCACACCCGCCGATATTAATGCAAACCCACCACCCGCCGATATTAATGCAAATCCACATCCGCCGATATTAATGTAAACCCACCACCCGCCGATATTAATGCAAACTCACCACCCGCCGATATTAATGCAAATCCACCACCCGCCGATATTAATGCAAATCCACATCCGCCGATATTAATGCAAATCCACATCCGCCGATATTAATGTAAACCCACCACCCACCGATACTAATGCAAACCCACCACCCGCCGATATTAATGCAAATCCACACCCGCCGATATTAATGCAAATCCACACCCACCGATATTAATGCAAATCCACATCCGCCGATATTAATGCAAATCCACACCCGCCGATATTAATGCAAATCCACACCCACCGATATTAATGCAAATCCACATCCGCCGATATTAATGCAAA
The DNA here is from genome assembly GCF_037043375.1 of Chiloscyllium plagiosum. Classification (NCBI taxonomy): domain Eukaryota; kingdom Metazoa; phylum Chordata; class Chondrichthyes; order Orectolobiformes; family Hemiscylliidae; genus Chiloscyllium; species Chiloscyllium plagiosum. The sequence continues at coordinate 150,396,790 of NW_028270142.1, forward strand.
TCCACACCCGCCGATATTAATGCAAATCCACCACCCGCCGATATTAATGCAAATCCACATCCGCCGATATTAATGCAAATCCACATCCGCCGATATTAATGCAAATCCACCACCCGCCGATATTAATGCAAATCCACATCCGCCGATATTAATGCAAATCCACATCCGCCGATATTAATGCAAATCCACACCCACCGATATTAATGTAAACCCACCACCCGCCGATATTAATGCAAATCCACACCCGCCGATATTAATGCAAATCCACACCCGCCGATATTAATGTAAATCCACCACCCGCCGATATTAATGTAAATCCACCACCCGCCGATATTAATGCAAATCCACATCCGCCGATATTAATGCAAACCCACACCCGCCGATATTAATGCAAACCCACCACCCGCCGATATTAATGTAAATCCACCACCCACCGATATTAATGTAAATCCACACCCGCCGATATTAATGCAAACCCACCACCCGCCGATATTAATGCAAACCCACCACCCGCCGATATTAATGTAAATCCACCACCCACCGATATTAATGTAAATCCACACCCACCGATATTAATGTAAATCCACCACCCACCGATATTAATGTAAATCCACCGCCCACCGATATTAATGTAAATCCACCACCCGCCGATATTAATGTAAATCCACCGCCCACCGATATTAATGCAAATCCACCACCCGCCGATATTAATGTAAATCCACCACCCGCCGATATTAATGTAAATCCACCGCCCACCGATATTAATGCAAATCCACACCCACCGATATTAATGTAAATCCACCACCCGCCGATATTAATGTAAATCCACCACCCGCCGATATTAATGCAAACCCACACCCACCGATATTAATGTAAATCCACCACCCGCCGATATTAATGTAAATCCACCGCCCATCGATATTAATGCAAACCCACCACCCACCGATATTAATGTAAATCCACCACACGCCGATATTAATGTAAATCCACCACCCGCCGATATTAAAGCAAATCCACATCCGCCGATATTAATGCAAACCCACCACCCGCCGATATTAATGTAAATCCACATCCGCCGATATTAATGCAAACCCACCACCCACCGATATTAATGTAAATCCACATCCGCCGATATTAATGTAAATCCACCACCCACCGATATTAATGTAAATCCACCACCCGCCGATATTAATGTAAATCCACCACCCGCCGATATTAATGCAAACCCACCACCCACCGATATTAATGTAAATCCACACCCGCCGATATTAATGTAAATCCACCACCCACCGATATTAATGTAAATCCACCACCCGCCGATATTAATGCAAATCCACCACCCGCCGATATTAATGCAAACCCACACCCACCGATATTAATGCAAATCCACCACCCACCGATATTAATGTAAATCCACCACCCACCGATATTAATGTAAATCCACCACCCGCCGATATTAATGTAAATCCACCACCCGCCGATATTAATGCAAACCCACCACCCACCGATATTAATGTAAATCCACACCCGCCGATATTAATGCAAATCCACCACCCGCCGATATTAATGCAAACCCACACCCACCGATATTAATGCAAACCCACCACCCACCGATATTAATGTAAATCCACCACCCGCCGATATTAATGTAAATCCACCACCCGCCGATATTAAAGCAAATCCACACCCGCCGATATTAATGCAAACCCACCACCCACCGATATTAATGTAAATCCACACCCACCGATATTAATGTAAACCCACCACCCGCCGATATTAATGTAAATCCACCACCCGCCGATATTAAAGCAAATCCACACCCGCCGATATTAATGCAAACCCACCACCCACCGATATTAATGTAAATCCACACCCACCGATATTAATGTAAACCCACCACCCGCCGATATTAATGTAAATCCACACCCACCGATATTAATGCAAACCCACCACCCGCCGATATTAATGCAAACCCACCACCCGCCGATATTAATGTAAATACACCACCCACCGATATTAATGCAAACCCACCACCCGCCGATATTAATGTAAATCCACATCCGCCGATATTAATGTAAATCCACCACCCGCCGATATTAATGCAAACCCACCACCCACCGATATTAATGTAAATCCACCACCCGCCGATATTAATGCAAACCCACACCCACCGATATTAATGTAAATCCACACCCGCCGATATTAATGTAAATCCACCGCCCACCGATATTAATGTAAATCCACCACCCGCCGATATTAAAGCAAATCCACACCCACCGATATTAATGTAAATCCACCACCCGCCGATATTAAAGCAAATCCACACCCACCGATATTACTGTAAATCCACACCCGCCGATATTAATGCAAATCCACCACCCACCGATATTAATGTAAATACACCACCCACCGATATTAATGCAAACCCACCACCCGCCGATATTAATGCAAACCCACCACCCGCCGATATTAATGTAAATACACCACCCACCGATATTAATGCAAACCCACCACCCGCCGATATTAATGTAAATCCACACCCGCCGATATTAATGTAAATCCACCGCCCACCGATATTAATGCAAACCCACCACCCGCCAATATTAATGCAAACCCACCACCCGCCGATATTAATGTAAATACACCACCCACCGATATTAATGCAAACCCACCACCCGCCGATATTAATGTAAATACACCACCCACCGATATTAATGTAAACCCACCACCCACCGATATTAATGCAAACCCACCACCCGCCGATATTAATGCAAACCCACCACCCGCCGATATTAATGTAAATCCACCACCCGCCGATATTAATGTAAATCCACCACCCGCCGATATTAATGTAAATACACCACCCACCGATATTAATGCAAACCCACCACCCGCCGATATTAATGTAAATCCACCACCCGTCGATATTAATGTAAACCCACCACCCGCCGATATTAATGCAAACCCACCACCCGCTGATATTAAAGCAAATCCACCACCCGCCGATATTAAAGCAAATCCACCACCCGCCGATATTAATGTAAATCCACCACCCGCCGATATTAATGTAAACCCACCACCCGCCGATATTAATGCAAACCCACCACCCGCCGATATTAATGTAAATCCACACCCACCGATATTAATGTAAACCCACCACCCGCCGATATTAATGTAAACCCACCACCCGCCGATATTAATGCAAATCCACACCCGCCGATATTAATGTAAACCCACCACCCGCCGATATTAATGCAAACCCACCACCCGCCGATTTTCCTGTAAATCCACCACCCGCCGATATTTCTGCAAATCCACCACCCGCCGATATTAATGTAAATCCACACCCACCGATATTAATGTAAATCCACCACCCGCCGATATTAATGTAAATCCACACCCACCGATATTAATGTAAATCCACCACCCGCCGATATTAATGTAAATCCACCACCCGCCGATATTAATGTAAATCCACCACCCGCCGATATTAATGTAAATCCACACCCACCGATATTAATGTAAATCCACCACCCGCCGATATTAATGTAAATCCACACCCACCGATATTAATGTAAATCCACCACCCGCCGATATTAATGTAAATCCACCACCCGCCGATATTAATGTAAATCCACCACCCGCCGATATTAATGTAAATCCACACCCACCGATATTAATGTAAATCCACCACCCGCCGATATTAATGTAAATCCACACCCACCGATATTAATGTAAATCCACCACCCGCCGATATTAATGCAAATCCACACGCACCGATATTAATGTAAATCCACCACCCGCCGATATTAATGTAAATCCACACCCACCGATATTAATGTAAATCCACACCCACCGATATTAATGTAAATCCACCACCCGCCGATATTAATGTAAATCCACACCCACCGATATTAATGTAAATCCACCACCCGCCGATATTAATGTAAATCCACACCCGCCGATATTAATGTAAATCCACCACCCGCCGATATTAATGTAAATCCACACCCACCGATATTAATGTAAATCCACCACCCGCCGATATTAATGTAAATCCACACCCGCCGATATTAATGTAAATCCACACCCACCGATATTAATGTAAATCCACCACCCGCCGATATTAATGTAAATCCACCACCCGCCGATATTAATGTAAATCCACACCCACCGATATTAATGTAAATCCACCACCCGCCGATATTAATGTAAATCCACACCCACCGATATTAATGTAAATCCACCACCCGCCGATATTAATGTAAATCCACCACCCGCCGATATTAATGCAAACCCACCACCCACCGATATTAATGTAAATCCACACCCACCGATATTAATGTAAATCCACCACCCACCGATATTAATGCAAATCCACATCCGCCGATATTAATGTAAATCCACACCCGCCGATATTAATGTAAATCCACACCCACCGATATTAATGTAAATCCACCACCCGCCGATATTAATGCAAATCCACACCCACCGATATTAATGTAAACCCACCACCCGCCGATATTAATGTAAATCCACACCCACCGATATTAATGTAAATCCACCACCCGCCGATATTAAAGCAAATCCACACCCACCGATATTAATGCAAACCCACCACCCACCGATATTAATGTAAATCCACACCCACCGATATTAATGTAAATCCACCACCCGCCAATATTAATGTAAATCCACACCCACCGATATTAATGTAAATCCACACCCACCGATATTAATGTAAATCCACACCCACCGATATTAATGTAAATCCACACCCACCGATATTAATGTAAATCCGCACCCACCGATATTAATGCAAACCCACACCCGCCGATATTAATGTAAATCCACACCCACCGATATTAATGTAAATCCACCACCCGCCGATATTAATGTAAATCCACACCCACCGATATTAATGTAAATCCACCACCCGCCGATATTAAAGCAAATCCACACCCACCGATATTAATGTAAATACACCACCCACCGATATTAATGCAAACCCACCACCCGCCGATATTAATGCAAATCCACCACCCGCCGATATTAATGCAAACCCACCACCCGCCGATATTAATGTAAATCCACACCCGCCGATATTAATGTAAATCCACCGCCCACCGATATTAATGCAAACCCACCACCCGCCAATATTAATGCAAACCCACCACCCGCCGATATTAATGTAAATACACCACCCACCGATATTAATGCAAACCCACCACCCGCCGATATTAATGTAAATCCACACCCGCCGATATTAATGCAAACCCACCACCCGCCGATATTAATGTAAATCCACCACCCGCCGATATTAATGCAAATCCACAACCGCCGATATTAATGCAAACCCACCACCCGCCGATATTAATGCAAATCCACAACCGCCGATATTAATGCAAATCCACACCCACCGATATTAATGCAAATCCACACCCGCCGATATTAATGTAAATCCACCACCCACCGATATTAATGTAAATCCACCGCCCACCGATATTAATGCAAACCCACACCCACCGATATTAATGCAAACCCACCACCCACCGATATTAATGTAAATCCACACCCGCCGATATTCATGTAAATCCACCGCCCACCGATATTAATGCAAACCCACCACCCGCCGATATTAATGTAAATCCACACCCGCCGATATTAATGTAAATCCACACCCGCCGATATTAATGCAAACCCACCACCCGCCGATATTAATGTAAATCCACCACCCGCCGATATTAATGTAAATCCACACCCACCGATATTAATGTAAATCCACACCCGCCGATATTAATGCAAACCCACCACCCGCCGATATTAATGTAAATCCACCACCCGCCGATATTAATGCAAATCCACCACCCGCCGATATTAATGTAAATCCACACCCGCCGATATTAATGCAAATCCACCACCCGCCGATATTAATGTAAATCCACCACCCACCGATATTAATGTAAATCCACCACCCACTGATCTTAATGTAAATCCACCACCCGCCGATATTAATGTAAATCCACCACCCACCGATATTAATGCAAACCCACCACCCGCCGATATTAATGCAAACCCACACCCGCCGATATTAATGCAAACCCACCACCCACCGATATTAATGCAAACCCACACCCGCCGATATTAATGCAAACCCACCACCCGTCGATATTAATGCAAACCCACCACCCGCCGATATTAATGCAAACCCACACCCGCCGATATTAATGCAAACCCACCACCCGCCGATATTAATGTAAATCCACCGCCCACCGATATTAATGCAAACCCACCACCCACCGATATTAATGTAAATCCACCACCCGCCGATATTAATGCAAACCCACCACCCGCCGATATTAATGCAAACCCACCACCCGCCGATATTAATGCAAACCCACCACCCGCCGATATTAATGTAAATCCACCGCCCACCGATATTAATGCAAACCCACCACCCACCGATATTAATGCAAACCCACCACCCGCCGATATTAATGCAAACCCACCACCCGCCGATATTAATGCAAACCCACCACCCGCCGATATTAAAGCAAATCCACACCCACCGATATTAATGTAAATCCACCACCCGCCGATATTAATGCAAACCCACCACCCGCCGATATTAATGCAAACCCACCACCCGCCGATATTAATGCAAACCCACACCCACCGATATTAATGTAAATACACCACCCACCGATATTAATGTAAACCCACCACCCGCCGATATTAATGCAAACCCACCACCCGCCGATATTAATGTAAATCCACCACCCGCCGATATTAATGCAAACCCACCACCCGCCGATATTAATGTAAACCCACCACCCACCGATATTAATGCAAACCCACACCCACCGATATTAATGTAAATACACCACCCTCCGATATTAATGTAAATCCACCACCCGCCGATATTAATGTAAACCCACCACCCGCCGATATTAATGTAAATACACCACCCACCGATATTAATGTAAACCCACCACCCGCCGATATTAATGCAAACCCACCACCCGCCGATATTAATGTAAATACACCACCCGCCGATATTAATGCAAACCCACCACCTGCCGATATTAATGCAAACCCACCACCCGCCGATATTAATGTAAATACACCACCCTCCGATATTAATGCAAACCCACCACCCGCCGATATTAATGCAAACCCACCACCTGCCGATATTAATGCAAACCCACCACCCACCGATATTAATGTAAATACACCACCCTCCGATATTAATGCAAACCCACCACCCGCCGATATTAATGCAAACCCACCACCCGCCGATATTAATGTAAACCCACCACCCACCGATATTAATGCAAACCCACACCCACCGATATTAATGTAAATACACCACCCGCCGATATTAATGTAAATCCACCACCTGCCGATATTAATGCAAACCCACCACCCGCCGATATTAATGTAAACCCACCACCCACCGATATTAATGCAAACCCACACCCACCGATATTAATGTAAATACACCACCCTCCGATATTAATGCAAACCCACCATCCGCCGATATTAATGTAAATCCACCACCCACCGATATTAATGTAAACCCACCACCCGCCGATATTAATGCAAACCCACCACCCGCCGATATTAATGTAAATACACCACCCGCCGATATTAATGCAAACCCACCACCCGCCGATATTAATGCAAACCCACACCCGCCGATATTAATGTAAACCCACCACCCGCCGATATTAATGCAAACCCACCACCCGCCGATATTAATGTAAACCCACCACCCGCCGATATTAATGCAAACCCACCACCCGCCGATATTAATGCAAACCCACCACCCGCCGATATTAATGTAAACCCACCACCAGCCGATATTAATGCAAACCCACCACCCGCCGATATTAATGTAAATACACCACCCACCGATATTAATGCAAATCCACCACCTGCCGATATTAATGCAAACCCACCACCCGCCGATATTAATGCAAATCCACCACCCACCGATATTAATGCAAACCCACCACCCGCCGATATTAATGCAAATCCACCACCCGCCGATATTAATGTAAATCCACACCCACCGATATTAATGCAAACCCACCACCCGCCGATATTAATGCAAACACACCACCCACCGATATTAATGCAAACCCACCACCCGCCAATATTAATGCAAACACACCACCCGCCGATATTAATGCAAATCCACCACCCACCGATATTAATGCAAACCCACCACCCGCCGATATTAATGCAAATCCACCACCCACCGATATTAATGCAAACCCACCACCCGCCGATATTAATGCAAACCCACCACCTGCCGATATTAATGTAAATACACCACCCACCGATATTAATGCAAATCCACCACCCGCCGATATTAATGCAAACCCACCACCTGCCGATATTAATGTAAATCCACCACCCGCCGATATTAATGTAAATCCACCACCTGCCGATATTAAAGCAAACCCACCACCCGCCGATATTAATGTAAATACACCACCCACCGATATTAATGCAAATCCACCACCTGCCGATATTAATGCAAACCCACCACCCGCCGATATTAATGCAAATCCACCACCCACCGATATTAATGCAAACCCACCACCCGCCGATATTAATGCAAACCCACCACCTGCCGATATTAATGTAAATACACCACCCACCGATATTAATGCAAATCCACCACCTGCCGATATTAATGCAAATCCACCACCCGCCGATATTAATGTAAATCCACCACCTGCCGATATTAAAGCAAACCCACCACCCGCCGATATTAATGCAAACCCACCACCCGCCGATATTAATGCAAACCCACCACCTGCCGATATTAATGTAAATCCACCACCCGCCGATATTAATGCAAATCCACCACCTGCCGATATTAAAGCAAACCCACCACCCGCCGATATTAATGCAAACCCACCACCCGCCGATATTAATGCAAATCCACCACCTGCCGATATTAATGCAAATCCACCACCCGCCGATATTAATGCAAACCCACCACCCGCCGATATTAATGCAAATCCACATCCGCCGATATTAATGTAAATCCACCACCTGCCGATATTAATGCAAATCCACACCCACCGATATTAATGCAAACCCACCACCCGCCGATATTAATGCAAATCCACCACCTGCCGATATTAATGCAAATCCACACCCACCGATATTAATGCAAACCCACCACCCGCCGATATTAATGTAAATCCACCACCTGCCGATATTAATGCAAACCCACCACCCGCCGATATTAATGTAAACCCACCAACCGCCGATATTAATGCAAATCCACACCCACCGATATTAATGTAAACCCACCACCCGCCGATATTAATGTAAATCCACCACCCGCCGATATTAATGTAAATCCACCACCCGCCGATATTAATGCAAATCCACCACCCGCCGATATTAAAGCAAACCCACCACCCGCCGATATTAATGTAAATCCACCACCCGCTGATATTAATGTAAATCCACCACCCGCCGATATTAATGCAAATCCACCACCCGCCGATATTAAAGCAAATCCACCACCCGCCGATATTAAAGCAAACCCACCACCCGCCGATATTAATGCAAATCCACACCCACCGATATTAATGTAAACCCACTACCCGCCGATATTAATGTAAACCCACCACCCGCCGATATTAATGCAAATCCACACCCACCGATATTAATGTAAATCCACACCCACCGATATTAATGCAAATCCACACCCACCGATATTAATGCAAATCCACACCCAACGATATTAATGTAAATCCACACCCACCAATATTAATGCAAATCCACACCCACCGATATTAATGTAAATCCACACCCACCAATATTAATGCAAATCCACACCCACCGATATTAATGCAAATCCACCACCCGCCGATATTAATGTAAATCCACACCCACCAATATTAATGCAAATCCACCACCTGCCGATATTAATGCAAATCCACACCCACCGATATTAATGTAAATCCACACCCACCAATATTAATGCAAATCCACCACCTGCCGATATTAATGCAAATCCACACCCACCGATATTAATGTAAATCCACCACCCGCCGATATTAATGCAAATCCACACCCACCGATATTAATGCAAATCCACCACCCGCCGATATTAATGTAAATCCACACCCACCAATATTAATGCAAATCCACCACCCGCCGATATTAATGCAAATCCACACCCACCGATATTAATGTAAATCCACACCCACCGATATTAATGCAAATCCACACCCACCGATATTAATGCAAATCCACACCCACCGATATTAATGCAAATCCACCACCCGCCGATATTAATGTAAACCCACCACCCGCCGATATTAATGCAAATCCACACCCACCGATATTAATATAAATCCACAACCCGCCGATATTAATGCAAACCCACCACCCGCCGATATTAATGCAAATCCACCACCCGCCGATATTAATGTAAATCCACACCCACCGATATTAATGCAAACCCACCACCCGCCGATATTAATGTAAACCCACCACCCGCCGATATTAATGCAAATCCACCACCCGCCGATATTAATGTAAATCCACACCCACCGATATTAATGCAAATCCACACCCACCGATATTAATGCAAATCCACACCCACCGATATTAATGCAAATCCACCACCTGCCGATATTAATGCAAATCCACCACCCACCGATATTAATGCAAACCCACCACCCGCCGATATTAATGTAAATCCACCACCCGCCGATATTAATGCAAATCCACCACCTGCCGATATTAATGCAAATCCACACCCACCGATATTAATGCAAATCCACCACCTGCCGATATTAATGCAAATCCACCACCCACCGATATTAATGCAAACCCACCACCCGCCGATATTAATGCAAATCCAACACCCGCCGATATTAATGTAAACCCACCACCCGCCGATATTAATGCAAATCCACACCCACCGATATTAATGCAAATCCACCACCCGCCGATATTAAAGCAAATCCACCACCCGCCGATATTAATGTAAACCCACCACCCGCCGATATTAATGCAAATCCACACCCACCGATATTAATGCAAACCCACCACCCGCCGATATTAATGTAAATCCACCACCCGCCGATATTAATGTAAACCCACCACCCGCCGATATTAATGCAAATCCACACCCACCGATATTAATGCAAACCCACACCCGCCGATATTAATGCAAATCCACCACCCGCCGATATTAATGTAAACCCACCACCCGCCGATATTAATGCAAATCCACACCCACCGATATTAATGCAAACCCACCACCCGCCGATATTAATGTAAATCCACCACCCGCCGATATTAATGTAAACCCACCACCCGCCGATATTAATGCAAATCCACACCCACCGATATTAATGCAAATCCACACCCACCGATATTAATGTAAACCCACCACCCGCCGATATTAATGCAAATCCACACCCACCGATATTAATGCAAACCCACCACCCGCCGATATTAATGTAAATCCACCACCCGCCGATATTAATGTAAACCCACCACCCGCCGATATTAATGCAAATCCACACCCACCGATATTAATGCAAATCCACACCCGCCGATATTAATGCAAACCCACACCCACCGATATTAATGTAAACCCACCACCCGCCGATATTAATGCAAATCCACACCCACCGATATTAATGTAAACCCACCACCCGCCGATATTAATGCAAATCCACCACCTGCCGATATTAATGCAAATCCACACCCGCCGATATTAATGTAAACCCACCACCCGCCGATATTAATGTAAACCCACCACCCGCCGATATTAATGCAAATCCAAACCCGCCGATATTAATGTAAACCCACCACCCGCCGATATTAATGCAAATCCACACCCGCCGATATTAATGCAAACCCACACCCACCGATATTAATGCAAACCCACCACCCGCCGATATTAATGTAAACCCACCACCCGCCGATATTAATGCAAACCCACACCCGCCGATATTAATGCAAACCCACCACCCCCCGATATTAATGTAAACCCACCACCCGCCGATATTAATGCAAACCCACCACCCGCCGATATTAATGTAAACCCACCACCCGCCGATATTAATGCAAACCCACACCCGCCGATATTAATGCAAACCCACCACCCGCCGATATTAATGTAAACCCACCACCCGCCGATATTAATGCAAACTCACCACCCGCCGATATTAATGCAAACCCACCACCCGCCGATATTAATGTAAACCCACCACCCGCCGATATTAATGCAAACCCACCACCCGCCGATATTAATGCAAACCCACACCCGCCGATATTAATGTAAACCCACCACCCGCCGATATTAATGCAAACCCACCACCCGCCGATATTAATGTAAACCCACCACCCGCCGATATTAATGCAAACCCACCACCCGCCGATATTAATGCAAACCCACACCCGCCGATATTAATGCAAACCCACCACCCGTCGATATTAATGTAAACCCACCACCCGCCGATATTAATGCAAACCCACCACCCGCCGATATTAATGCAAACCCACACCCGCCGATATTAATGCAAACCCACCACCCGCCGATATTAATGCAAACCCACACCCGCCGATATTAATGCAAACCCACCACCCGCCGATATTAATGTAAACCCACCACCCGCCGATATTAATGCAAACCCACCACCCGCCGATATTAATGCAAACCCACCACCCGCCGATATTAATGCAAACCCACCACCCGCCGATATTAATGCAAACCCACCACCCGCCGATATTAATGTAAACCCACACCCGCCGATATTAATGCAAACCCACCACCCGCCGATATTAATGCAAACCCACCACCCGCCGATATTAATGCAAACCCACCACCCGCCGATATTAATGTAAACCCACACCCACCGATATTAATGCAAACCCACCACCCGCCGATATTAATGCAAACCCACCACCCGCCGATATTAATGCAAACCCACACCCGCCGATATTAATGCAAACCCACCACCCGCCGATATTAATGTAAACCCACACCCACCGATATTAATGCAAACCCACCACCCGCCGATATTAATGTAAACCCACCACCCGCCGATATTAATGCAAACCCACACCCACCGATATTAATGCAAACCCACCACCCGCCGATATTAATGCAAACCCACCACCCGCCGATATTAATGTAAACCCACCACCCGCCGATATTAATGCAAACCCACACCCGCCGATATTAATGCAAACCCACACCCACCGATATTAATGCAAACCCACCACCCGCCGATATTAATGCAAACCCACCACCCGCCGATATTAATGCAAACCCACCACCCGCCGATATTAATGCAAACCCACACCCACCGATATTAATGCAAACCCACCACCCGCCGATATTAATGCAAACCCACACCCACCGATATTAATGTAAACCCACCACCCGCCGATATTAATGCAAACCCACCACCCGCCGATATTAATGCAAACCCACACCCGCCGATATTAATGCAAACCCACCACCCGCCGATATTAATGCAAATCCACACCCGCCGATATTAATGCAAACCCACCACCCGCCGATATTAATGCAAATCCACACCCGCCGATATTAATGCAAACCCACCACCCGCCGATATTAATGCAAATCCACACCCGCCGATATTAATGCAAACCCACCACCCGCCGATATTAATGCAAATCCACACCCGCCGATATTAATGCAAACCCACCACCCGCCGATATTAATGCAAACCCACACCCACCGATATTAATGCAAACCCACCACCCGCCGATATTAATGCAAACCCACACCCACCGATATTAATGCAAACCCACCACCCGCCGATATTAATGCAAACCCACCACCCGCCGATATTAATGTAAATCCACACCCGCCGATATTAATGCAAAACCACACCCACCGATATTAATGCAAACCCACCACCCGCCGATATTAATGCAAACCCACACCCGCCGATATTAATGTAAATCCACACCCGCCGATATTAATGCAAACCCACACCCACCGATATTAATGCAAACCCACCACCCGCCGATATTAATGCAAACCCACACCCACCGATATTAATGCAAACCCACCACCCGCCGATATTAATGCAAACCCACCACCCGCCGATATTAATGCAAACCCACACCCGCCGATATTAATGCAAACCCACACCCACCGATATTAATGCAAACCCACCACCCGCCGATATTAATGTAAATCCACACCCGCCGATATTAATGCAAACCCACCACCCGCCGATATTAATGCAAACCCACCACCCCCCGATATTAATGCAAACCCACCACCCGCCGATATTAATGCAAACCCACCACCCGCCGATATTAATGCAAACCCACACCCACCGATATTAATGCAAACCCACCACCCGCCGATATTAATGCAAACCCACCACCCGCCGATATTAATGTAAATCCACACCCGCCGATATTAATGCAAACCCACACCCACCGATATTAATGCAAACCCACACCTGCCGATATTAATGCAAACCCACACCCACCGATATTAATGCAAACCCACACCCGCCGATATTAATGTAAATCCACAACCCGCCGATATTAATGCAAACCCACCACCCGCCGATATTAATGCAAACCCACCACCCGCCGATAATAATACAAACCCACCACCTGCCGATATTAATGTAAACCCACCACCCACCGATATTAATGCAAACCCACCACCCGCCGATATTAATGCAAACCCACACCCGCCGATATTAATGCAAACCCACCACCCGCCGATATTAATGCAAACCCACACCCGCCGATATTAATGCAAACCCACACCCGCCGATATTAATGCAAACCCACCACCCGCCGATATTAATGCAAATCCAAACCCGCCGATATTAATGCAAATCCACCACCCGCCGATATTAATGCAAATCCACCACCCGCCGATATTAATGTAAATCCACACCCGCCGATATTAATGCAAATCCACACCCGCCGATATTAATGCAAATCCACAACCTGCCGATATTAATGTAAATCCACACCCACCGATATTAATGTAAATCCACCACCCGACGATATTAATGTAAATCCACACCCGCCGATATTAATGCAAACCCACCACCTGCCGATATTGATGCAAATCCACACCCGCCGATATTAATGCAAACCCACCACCCGCCGATATTAATGTAAATCCACATCCGCCGATATTAATGTAAATCCACACCCGCCGATATTAATGCAAACCCACCACCTGCCGATATTGATGCAAATCCACACCCGCCGATATTAATGCAAATCCACCACCCGCCGATATTAATGCAAATCCACCACCCGCCGATATTAATGTAAATCCACACCCGCCGATATTGATGCAAATCCACCACCCGCCGATATTAATGCAAACCCACCACCCGCCGATATTAATGTAAATCCACACCCGCCGATATTAATGCAAATCCACCACCCACCGATATTAATGCAAATCCACCACCCGCCGATATTAATGCAAACCCACCACCTGCCGATATTAATGTAAATCCACACCCGCCGATATTAATGTAAATCCACACCCGCCGATATTAATGTAAATCCACACCCACCGATATTAATGCAAACCCACCACCCGCCGATATTAATGTAAATCCACACCCGCCGATATTAATGCAAACCCACCACCCGCCGATATTAATGTAAACCCACACCCGCCGATATTAATGCAAACCCACCACCCGCCGATATTAATGCAAACCCACACCCGCCGATATTAATGTAAACCCACACCCGCCGATATTAATGTAAACCCACACCCACCGATATTAATGCAAACCCACCACCCGCCGATATTAATGTAAATCCACACCCGCCGATATTAATGTAAACCCACACCCACCGATATTAATGCAAACCCACCACCCGCCGATATTAATGTAAATCCACACCCGCCGATATTAATGTAAACCCACCACCTGCCGATATTAATGTAAACCCACACCCACCGATATTAATGCAAACCCACCACCCGCCGATATTAATGTAAATCCACACCCGCCGATATTAATGTAAATCCACACCCGCCGATATTAATGCAAATCCACCACCCGCCGATATTAATGCAAAACCACACCCGCCGATATTAATGCAAATCCACCACCCGCCGATATTAATGCAAATCCACCACCCGCCGATATTAATGCAAACCCACACCCCCCGATATTAATGCAAATCCACCACCCGCCGATATTAATGCAAATCCACCACCCACCGATATTAATGCAAACCCACCACCCGCCGATATTAATGTAAACCCACACCCACCGATATTAATGCAAAACCACACCCGCCGATATTAATGCAAATCCACACCCGCCAATATTAATGCAAATCCACACCCACCGATATTAATGCAAACCCACACACGCCGATATTAATGCAAATCCACACCCACCGATATTAATGCATACCCACACCCGCCGATATTAATGCAAATCCACCACCCGCCGATAATAATATAAACCCACCACCCACCGATATTAATGCAAACCCACCACCCGCCGATAATAATACAAACCCACCACCCACCGATATTAATGCAAATCCACACCCACCGATATTAATGCACACCCACCACCCACCGATATTAATGCAAACCCACCACCCGCCGATATTAATGCAAACCCACCACCCGCCGATATTAATGCAAACCCACCACCCGCCGATAATAATACAAACCCACCACCTGCCGATATTAATGTAAACCCACCACCCACCGATATTAATGCAAACCCACCACCCGCCGATATTAATGCAAACCCACACCCGCCGATATTAATGCAAACCCACCACCCGCCGATATTAATGTAAATCCACCACCCGCCGATATTAATGTAAACCCACCACCCGCCGATATTAATGCAAATCCAAACCCGCCGATATTAATGCAAATCCACCACCTGCCGATATTAATGTAAACCCACCACCCGCCGATATTAATGTAAACCCACCACCCGCCGATATTAATGCAAATCCAAACCCGCCGATATTAATGCAAATCCACCACCCGCCGATATTAATGCAAATCCACCACCCGCCGATATTAATGCAAACCCACCACCCGCCGATATTCATGTAAACCCACCACCCGCCGATATTAATGTAAATCCACACCCACCGATATTAATGCAAACCCACACCCGCCGATATTAATGTAAATCCACCACCCACCGATATTAATGCAAACCCACACCCGCCGATATTAATGCAAACCCACCACCCACCGATATTAATGCAAATCCACCACCCGCCGATATTAATGCAAATCCACCACCCGCCGATATTAATGCAAACCCACCACCCGCCGATATTAATGCAAACCCACACCCGCCGATATTAATGTAAATCCACCACCCACCGATATTAATGCAAACCCACCACCCGCCGATATTAATGTAAATACACCACCCACCGATATTAATGTAAATACACCACCCACCGATATTAATGCAAACCCACCACCCGCCGATATTAATGCAAACCCACACCTGCCGATATTAATGTAAACCCACCACCTGCCGATATTAATGTAAATCCACACCCGCCGATATTAATGTAAATCCACACCCGCCGATATTAATGCAAACCCACCACCTGCCGATATTAATGTAAATCCACACCCGCCGATATTAATGTAAATCCACACCCGCCGATATTAATGCAAACCCACCACCTGCCGATATTAATGTAAATCCACACCCACCGATATTAATGTAAATCCACACCCGCCGATATTAATGTAAATCCACACCCACCGATATTAATGCAAACCCACCACCTGCCGATATTAATGTAAATCCACACCCGCCGATATTAATGCAAACCCACCACCTGCTGATATTAATGTAAATCCACACCCGCCGATATTAATGCAAACCCACACCCGCCGATATTAATGTAAATCCACACCCGCCGATATTAATGCAAACCCACCACCTGCCGATATTAATGCAAACCCACCACCCGCCGATATTAATGTAAATACACCACCCGCCGATATTAATGCAAACCCACACCCACCGATATTAATGCAAACCCACCACCCGCCGATATTAATGTAAATCCACCACCCGCCAATATTAATGCAAACCCACCACCTGCCGATATTAATGTAAATCCACACCCGCCGATATTAATGCAAACCCACCACCCGCCGATATTAATGCAAACCCACCACCCGCCGATATTAATGTAAATCCACCACCCGCCAATATTAATGCAAACCCACCACCTGCCGATATTAATGTAAATCCACCACCCGCCGATATTAATGCAAACCCACCACCCGCCGATATTAATGCAAACCCACCACCTGCCGATATTAATGCAAACCCACACCCACCGATATAAATGTAAATACACCACCCACCGATATTAATGCAAACCCACCACCCGCCGATATTAATGTAAATACACCACCCACCGATATTAATGTAAACCCACCACCCGCCGATATTAATGCAAACCCACCGCCCGCCGATATTAATGCAAACCCACCACCCGCCGATATTAATGTAAATCCACACCCGCCGATATTAATGCAAAACCACACCCACCGATATTAATGCAAACCCACCACCCGCCGATATTAATGCAAACCCACCACCTGCCGATATTAATGTAAATCCACACCCGCCGATATTAATGCAAATCCACACCCACCGATATTAATGCAAACCCACCACCTGCCGATATTAATGCAAAACCACACCCGCCGATATTAATGCAAACCCACCACCTGCCGATATTAATGCAAACCCACCACCTGCCGATATTAATGCAAACCCACCACCTGCCGATATTAATGCAAACCCACCACCCGCCGATATTAATGCAAACCCACACCCGCCGATATTAATGCAAACCCACCACCCGCCGATATTAATGCAAAACCACACCCGCCGATATTAATGCAAACCCACCACCTGCCGATATTAATGCAAACCCACCACCTGCCGATATTAATGCAAAACCACACCCGCCGATATTAATGTAAATCCACACCCACCGATATTAATGCAAACCCACCACCCGCCGATATTAATGTAAATCCACACCCACCGATATTAATGTAAATCCACACCCACCGATATTAATGCAAACCCACCACCCGCCGATATTAATGTACATCCACACCCACCGATATTAATGTAAATCCACACCCACCGATATTAATGCAAACCCACCACCCGCCGATATTAATGCAAACCCACCACCCGCCGATATTAATGTAAATCCACACCCACCGATATTAATGCAAACCCACACCCGCCGATATTAATGTAAATCCACACCCACCGATATTAATGTAAATCCACACCCACCGATATTAATGCAAACCCACCACCCGCCGATATTAATGTAAATCCACACCCACCGATATTAATGTAAATCCACACCCACCGATATTAATGCAAACCCACCACCCGCCGATATTAATGCAAACCCACCACCCGCCGATATTAATGTAAATCCACACCCGCCGATATTAATGCAAACCCACACCCGCCGATATTAATGTAAATCCACACCCACCGATATTAATGTAAATCCACACCCACCGATATTAATGCAAACCCACCACCCGCCGATATTAATGTAAATCCACACCCACCGATATTAATGTAAATCCACACCCACCGATATTAATGCAAACCCACCACCCGCCGATATTAATGTAAATCCACACCCGCCGATATTAATGTAAATCCACACCCGCCGATATTAATGCACATCCACACCCGCCGATATTAATGTAAATCCACACCCGCCGATATTAATGTAAATCCACACCCGCCGATATTAATGCAAACCCACCACCCGCCGATATTAATGCAAACCCACCACCCGCCGATATTAATGCAAACCCACCACCCGCCGATATTAATGTAAATCCACACCCGCCGATATTAATGTAAATCCACACCCGCCGATATTAATGCAAATCCACCACCCGCCGATATTAATGTAAATCCACACCCGCCGATATTAATGCAAATCCACCACCTGCCGATATTAATGCAAATCCACCACCCGCCGATATTAATGCAAACCCACCACCCGCCGATATTAATGTAAATCCACCACCCGCCGATATTAATGCAAACCCACCACCCGCCGATATTAATGCAAATCCAACACCTGCCGATATTAATGTAAATCCACACCCGCCGATATTAATGTAAATCCACCACCCGCCGATATTAATGTAAACCCACCACCCGCCGATATTAATGCAAACCCACCACCTGCCGATATTAATGTAAATCCACACCCGCCGATATTAATGCAAACACACCACCCGCCGATATTAATGCAAACCCACCACCTGCCGATATTAATGTAAACCCACCACCCGCCGATATTAATGCAAATCCACACCCACCGATATTAATGTAAATCCACCACCCGCCGATATTAATGCAAATCCACACCCACCGATATTAATGCAAATCCACCACCCGCCGATATTAATGCAAATCCACCACCCGCCGATATTAATGCAAATCCACCACCCACCGATATTAATGTAAATCCACATCCGCCGATATTAATGCAAATCCACCACCCGCCGATATTAATGCAAATCCAAACCCGCCGATATTAATGCAAATCCACCACCTGCCGATATTAATGCAAACCCACCACCCGCCGATATTAATGTAAATCCACACCCACCGATATTAATGTAAACCCACACCCACCGATATTAATGCAAACCCACCACCCGCCGATATTAATGTAAATCCACACCCGCCGATATTAATGCAAATCCACCACCCGCCGATATTAATGCAAAACCACACCCGCCGATATTAATGTAAACCCACACCCACCAATATTAATGCAAACCCACCACCCGCCGATATTAATGTAAACCCACACCCACCGATATTAATGCAAAACCACACCCGCCGATATTAATGCAAATCCACCACCCGCCGATATTAATGCAAATCCACCACCCGCCGATATTAATGCAAACCCACACCCACCGATATTAATGCAAAACCACACCCGCCGATATTAATGCAAAACCACACCCGCCGATATTAATGCAAACCCACCACCCGCCGATATTAATGCAAACCCACACCCACCGATATTAATGCAAAACCACACCCGCCGATATTAATGCAAAACCACACCCGCCGATATTAATGCAAACCCACACCCACCGATATTAATGCAAACCCACCACCCGCCGATATTAATGCAAACCCACACCCACCGATATTAATGCAAACCCACACCCACCGATATTAATGCAAAACCACACCCGCCGATATTAATGCAAAACCACACCCGCCGATATTAATGCAAAACCACACCCGCCGATATTAATGCAAACCCACACCCACCGATATTAATGCAAAACCACACCCGCCGATATTAATGCAAACCCACACCCGCCGATATTAATGCAAAACCACACCCGCCGATATTAATGCAAACCCACCACCCGCCGATATTAATGTAAATCCACATCCGCCGATATTAATGCAAACCCACCACCCACCGATATTAATGCAAATCCACCACCCGCCGATATTAATGCAAAACCACACCCGCCGATATTAATGCAAACCCACCACCCGCCGATATTAATGTAAATCCACATCCGCCGATATTAATGCAAACCCACCACCCGCCGATATTAATGCAAACCCACACCCGCCGATATTAATGCAAACCCACCACCCGCCGATATTAATGCAAACCCACCACCTGCCGATATTAATGCAAACCCACACCCGCCGATATTAATGCAAACCCACCACCCACCGATATTAATGCAAACCCACCACCCGCCGATATTAATGCAAAACCACACCCACCGATATTAATGCAAACCCACCACCCGCCGATATTAATGCAAAACCACACCCGCCGATATTAATGCAAACCCACCACCCGCCGATATTAATGCAAACCCACCACCCGCCGATATTAATGCAAACCCACCACCTGCCGATATTAATGCAAACCCACACCCGCCGATATTAATGCAAACCCACCACCCGCCGATATTAATGCAAAACCACACCCACCGATATTAATGCAAAACCACACCCGCCGATATTAATGCAAACCCACCACCCGCCGATATTAATGCAAATCCACCACCCGCCGATATTAATGTAAATCCACATCCGCCGATATTAATGCAAACCCACCACCCGCCGATATTAATGCAAACCCACCACCCGCCGATATTAATGCAAACCCACCACCTGCCGATATTAATGCAAACCCACACCCGCCGATATTAATGCAAACCCACACCCACCGATATTAATGCAAACCCACACCCGCCGATATTAATGCAAACCCACACCCACCGATATTAATGCAAACCCACCACCCGCCGATATTAATGTAAATCCACACCCACCGATATTAATGTAAACCCACCACCCGCCGATATTAATGCAAACCCACCACCCGCCGATATTAATGTAAATCCACCACCCGCCAATATTAATGCAAACCCACACCCACCGATATTAATGCAAACCCACACCCACCGATATTAATGCAAACCCACCACCTGCCGATATGAATGCAAACCCACACCCGCCGATATTAATGCAAACCCACACCCACCGATATTAATGCAAACCCACCACCCACCGATATTAATGCAAATCCACCACCCGCCGATATTAATGTAAATCCACATCCGCCGATATTAATGCAAACCCACCACCTGCCGATATTAATGCAAATCCACCACCCGCCGATATTAATGCAAACCCACCACCTGCCGATATTAATGTAAATCCACACCCGCCGATATTAATGTAAATCCACACCCGCCGATATTAATGTAAATCCACACCCGCCGATATTAATGTAAACCCACCACCCGCCGATATTAATGCAAACCCACCACCTGCCGATATTAATGTAAATCCACACCCGCCGATATTAATGCAAACCCACCACCTGCCGATATTAATGTAAATCCACACCCGCCGATATTAATGCAAACCCACCACCTGCCGATATTAATGTAAACCCACCACCCGCCGATATTAATGCAAACCCACCACCTGCCGATATTAATGTAAATCCACACCCGCCGATATTAATGCAAACCCACCACCTGCCGATATTAATGTAAATCCACACCCGCCGATATTAATGTAAATCCACACCCGCCGATATTAATGTAAATCCACACCCGCCGATATTAATGCAAACCCACCACCTGCCGATATTAATGTAAATCCACACCCGCCGATATTAATGTAAATCCACACCCGCCGATATTAATGTAAATCCACACCCACCGATATTAATGTAAATCCACACCCACCGATATTAATGTAAACCCACCACCCGCCGATATTAATGCAAACCCACCACGTGCCGATATTAATGTAAATCCACACCCGCCGATATTAATGCAAACCCACCACCCGCCGATATTAATGCAAACCCACCACCCGCCGATATTAATGCAAATCCACACCCGCCGATATTAATGCAAACCCACCACCCGCCGATATTAATGCAAACCCACCACCCGCCGATATTAATGTAAATCCACCACCCGCCGATATTAATGTAAATCCACCACCCGCCAATATTAATGTAAACCCACCACCTGCCGATATTAATGTAAATCCACACCCGCCGATATTAATGCAAACCCACCTCCCGCCGATATTAATGTAAATCCACCACCCGCCAATATTAATGCAAACCCACCACCCGCCGATATTAATGTAAATCCACACCCGCCGATATTAATGCAAACCCACCACCCGCCGATATTAATGCAAACCCACCACCCGCCGATATTAATGCAAATCCATACCCACCGATATTAATGTAAACCCACAACCCGCCGATATTAATGTAAATCCTCCACCCGCCGATATTAATGTAAATCCACACCCGCCGATATTAATGTAAATCCACACCCGCCGATATTAATGCAAATCCACCACCCGCCGATATTAATGTAAATCCACACCCGCCGATATTAATGCAAATCCACCACCCGCCGATATTAATGTAAATCCACACCCGCCGATATTAATGCAAATCCACACCCGCCGATATTAATGTAAATCCACCACCCGCCGATATTAATGCAAACCCACACCCGCCGATATTAATGCAAACCCACACCCGCCGATATTAATGCAAACCCACCACCCGCCGATATTAATGCAAATCCACACCCACCGATATTAATGTAAACCCACCACCCACCGATATTAATGCAAACCCACCACCCACCGATATTAATGCAAACCCACCACCCACCGATATTAATGCAAACCCACACCCGCCGATATTAATGCAAACCCACCACCCACCGATATTAATGCAAATCCACCACCCGCCGATATTAATGTAAACCCACCACCCACCGATATTAATGCAAACCCACACCCGCCGATATTAATGCAAACCCACACCCGCCGATATTAATGCAAACCCACCACCCACCGATATTAATGCAAACCCACCACCCACCGATATTAATGCAAACCCACCACCCACCGATATTAATGCAAACCCACACCCGCCGATATTAATGCAAACCCACCACCCACCGATATTAATGCAAATCCACCACCCGCCGATATTAATGTAAACCCACCACCCACCGATATTAATGCAAACCCACACCCGCCGATATTAATGCAAACCCACACCCGCCGATATTAATGCAAACCCACACCCGCCGATATTAATGTAAACCCACCACCCACCGATATTAATGCAAACCCACACCCGCCGATATTAATGCAAACCCACACCCGCCGATATTAATGCAAACCCACCACCCACCGATATTAATGCAAATCCACACCCGCCGATATTAATGCAAACCCACCACCCACCGATATTAATGCAAATCCACCACCCGCCGATATTAATGTAAACCCACCACCCACCGATATTAATGCAAACCCACACCCGCCGATATTAATGCAAACCCACACCCGCCGATATTAATGCAAACCCACACCCGCCGATATTAATGTAAACCCACCACCCACCGATATTAATGCAAACCCACACCCGCCGATATTAATGCAAACCCACACCCGCCGATATTAATGCAAACCCACCACCCACCGATATTAATGCAAATCCACACCCGCCGATATTAATGCAAACCCACCACCCACCGATATTAATGCAAATCCACCACCCGCCGATATTAATGTAAACCCACCACCCACCGATATTAATGCAAACCCACACCCGCCGATATTAATGCAAACCCACACCCGCCGATATTAATGCAAACCCACACCCGCCGATATTAATGTAAACCCACCACCCACCGATATTAATGCAAACCCACACCCGCCGATATTAATGCAAACCCACACCCGCCGATATTAATGCAAACCCACCACCCACCGATATTAATGCAAATCCACACCCGCCGATATTAATGCAAACCCACCACCCACCGATATTAATGCAAATCCACCACCCGCCGATATTAATGCAAATCCACACCCACCGATATTAATGTAAATCCACACCCGCCGATATTAATGCAAACCCACACCCGCCGATATTAATGTAAATCCACACCCACCGATATTAATGTAAATCCACACCCACCGATATTAATGCAAACCCACACCCGCCGATATTAATGCAAACCCACCACCCACCGATATTAATGTAAACCCACCACCCGCCGATATTAATGTAAACCCACCACCCGCCGATATTAATGTAAATCCACCACCCGCCGATATTAATGTAAACCCACCACCCGCCGATATTAATGTAAACCCACCACCCGCCGATATTAATGTAAATCCACCACCCGCCGATATTAATGTAAACCCACCACCCGCCGATATTAATGCAAACCCACACCCGCCGATATTAATGCAAACCCACCACCCACCGATATTAATGTAAACCCACCACCCGCCGATATTAATGTAAATCCACCACCCGCCGATATTAATGTAAACCCACCACCCGCCGATATTAATGCAAACCCACCACCTGCCGATATTAATGTAAACCCACCACCCGCCGATATTAATGTAAATCCACCACCCGCCGATATTAATGTAAACCCACCACCCGCCGATATTAATGTAAATCCACACCCGCCGATATTAATGTAAATCCACACCCGCCGATATTAATGCAAATCCACCACCCGCCGATATTAATGTAAATCCACACCCGCCGATATTAATGCAAATCCACCACCCGCCGATATTAATGTAAATCCACACCCGCCGATATTAATGCAAATCCACACCCGCCGATATTAATGTAAATCCACCACCCGCCGATATTAATGCAAACCCACACCCGCCGATATTAATGCAAACCCACACCCGCCGATATTAATGCAAACCCACCACCCGCCGATATTAATGCAAATCCACCACCCGCCGATATTAATGTAAATCCACCACCCGCCGACATTAATGCAAACCCACACCCACCGATATTAATGCAAAACCACACCCGCCGATATTAATGCAAAACCACACCCGCCGATATTAATGTAAATCCACCACCCGCCGATATTAATGCAAAACCACACCCGCCGATATTAATGTAAATCCACACCCATCGATATTAATGCAAAACCACACCCGCCGATATTAATGTAAATCCACACCCACCGATATTAATGCAAACCCACACCCACCGATATTAATGCAAAACCACACCCGCCGATATTAATGCAAAACCACACCCGCCGATATTAATGTAAATCCACCACCCGCCGATATTAATGCAAAACCACACCCGCCGATATTAATGTAAATCCACACCCATCGATATTAATGCAAAACCACACCCGCCGATATTAATGCAAATCCACACCCATCGATATTAATGCAAAACCACACCCGCCGATATTAATGCAAAACCACACCCGCCGATATTAATGTAAATCCACCACCCGCCGATATTAATGTAAATCCACCGCCCACCGATATTAATGTAAATCCACCACCCGCCGATATTAATGTAAATCCACAACCCGCCGATATTAATGTAAACCCACCACCCGCCGATATTAATGCAAACCCACCACCCGCCGATATTAATGCAAACCCACCACCCGCCGATATTAATGTAAATCCACCACCCACCGATATTAATGCAAATCCACATCCGCCGATATTAATGCAAACCCACCACCCCCCGATATTAATGTAAATCCACCACCCACCGATATTAATGCAAATCCACATCCGCCGATATTAATGTAAACCCACCACCCGCCGATATTAATGCAAACCCACCACCCACCGATATTAATGCAAACCCACACCCACCGATATTAATGTAAATCCATACCCGCCGATATTAATGCAAACCCACCACCCACCGATATTAATGCAAACCCACCACCCGCCGATATTAATGTAAATACACCACCCACCGATATTAATGTAAACCCACCACCCGCCGATATTAATGCAAACCCACCACCCGCCGATATTAATGCAAATCCACCACCCACCGATATTAATGTAAATCCACATCCGCCGATATTAATGTAAATACACCACCCACCGATATTAATGCAAACCCACCACCCGCCGATATTAATGCAAACCCATCACCCGCCGATATTAATGTAAATCCACCACCCGCCGTTATTAATGTAAATACACCACCCACCGATATTAATGCAAACCCACCACCCGCCGATATTAATGCAAACCCATCACCCGCCGATATTAATGTAAATCCACCACCCGCCGATATTAATGTAAATCCACCACCCGCCGATATTAATGTAAATACACCACCCACCGATATTAATGCAAACCCACCACCCGCCGATATTAATGCAAACCCATCACCCGCCGATATTAATGTAAATCCACCACCCGCCGATATTAATGTAAATACACCACCCACCGATATTAATGCAAACCCACCACCCGCCGATATTAATGCAAACCCACCACCCGCTGATATTAATGTAAATACACCACCCGCCGATATTAATGTAAATACACCACCCACCGATATTAATGCAAACCCACCACCCGCCGATATTAATGTAAATCCACCACCCGCCGATATTAATGTAAATCCACACCCGCCGATATTAATGTAAATCCACCACCCGCCGATATTAATGTAAATCCACACCCACCGATATTAATGCAAAACCACACCCGCCGATATTAATGCAAATCCACCACCCGCCGATATTAATGTAAATCCACCACCCGCCGATATTAATGTAAATCCACACCCACCGATATTAATGCAAAACCACACCCGCCGATATTAATGCAAATCCACCACCCGCCGATATTAATGTAAATCCACCACCCGCCGATATTAATGTAAATCCACACCCACCGATATTAATGCAAAACCACACCCGCCGATATTAATGCAAAACCACACCCGCCGATATTAATGTAAATCCACCACCCGCCGATATTAATGTAAATCCACCGCCCACCGATATTAATGTAAATCCACACCCGCCGATATTAATGCAAACCCACCACCCGCCGATATTAATGTAAATCCACAACCCGCCGATATTAATGTAAACCCACCACCCGCCGATATTAATGCAAACCCACCACCCGCCGATATTAATGCAAACCCACCACCCGCCGATATTAATGTAAATCCACCACCCACCGATATTAATGCAAATCCACATCCGCCGATATTAATGCAAACCCACCACCCACCGATATTAATGCAAACCCACACCCACCGATATTAATGTAAATCCATACCCGCCGATATTAATGCAAACCCACCACCCACCGATATTAATGCAAACCCACCACCCGCCGATATTAATGTAAATACACCACCCACCGATATTAATGTAAACCCACCACCCGCCGATATTAATGCAAACCCACCACCCGCCGATATTAATGCAAATCCACCACCCACCGATATTAATGTAAATCCACATCCGCCGATATTAATGTAAATACACCACCCACCGATATTAATGCAAACCCACCACCCGCCGATATTAATGCAAACCCATCACCCGCCGATATTAATGTAAATCCACCACCCGCCGATATTAATGTAAATACACCACCCACCGATATTAATGCAAACCCACCACCCGCCGAAAAAAATGCAAACCCATCACCCGCCGATATTAATGTAAATCCACCACCCGCCGATATTAATGTAAATCCACCACCCGCCGATATTAATGTAAATACACCACCCACCGATATTAATGCAAACCCACCACCCGCCGATATTAATGCAAACCCATCACCCGCCGATATTAATGTAAATCCACCACCCGCCGATATTAATGCAAATCCACCACCCGCCGATATTAATGTAAATCCACACCCACCGATATTAATGCAAAACCACACCCGCCGATATTAATGCAAATCCACCACCCGCCGATATTAATGTAAATCCACCACCCGCCAATATTAATGTAAATCCACACCCACCGATATTAATGCAAAACCACACCCGCCGATATTAATGCAAATCCACCACCCGCCGATATTAATGTAAATCCACCACCCGCCGACATTAATGCAAACCCACACCCACCGATATTAATGCAAAACCACACCCGCCGATATTAATGCAAAACCACACCCGCCGATATTAATGTAAATCCACCACCCGCCGATATTAATGTAAATCCACACCCACCGATATTAATGCAAAACCACACCCGCCGATATTAATGCAAAACCACACCCGCCGATATTAATGTAAATCCACCACCCGCCGATATTAATGTAAATCCACCACCCGCCGATATTAATGCAAACCCATCACCCGCCGATATTAATGTAAATCCACCACCCGCCGATATTAATGTAAATACACCACCCACCGATATTAATGTAAATCCACACCCACCGATATTAATGTAAATCCACACCCGCCGATATTAATGCAAACCCACCACCCGCCGATATTAATGTAAATCCACCACCCGCCGATATTAATGTAAATCCACACCCACCGATATTAATGCAAAACCACACCCGCCGATATTAATGTAAACCCACCACCCGCCGATATTAATGTAAATCCACCACCCGCCGATATTAATGTAAACCCACCACCCACCGATATTAATGCAAACCCACCACCCGCCGATATTAATGTAAATCCACCACCCGCCGATATTAATGTAAATCCACCACCCGCCGATATTAATGTAAATCCACCACCCACCGATATTAATGCAAACCCACCACCCGCCGATATTAATGTAAATCCACCACCCGCCGATATTAATGTAAATCCACCACCCGCCGATATTAATGTAAATACACCACCCGCCGATATTAATGTAAATCCACCACCCACCGATATTAATGCAAACCCATCACCCGCCGATATTAATGTAAATCCACCACCCGCCGATATTAATGTAAACCCACCACCCACCGATATTAATGCAAACCCACCACCCGCCGATATTAATGTAAATCCACCACCCGCCGATATTAATGCAAACCCACCACCCGCCGATATTAATGTAAACCCACCACCCGCCGATATTAATGCAAACCCACCACCCGCCGATATTAATGTAAATCCACCACCCACCGATATTAATGCAAACCCATCACCCGCCGATATTAATGTAAATCCACCACCCGCCGATATTAATGTAAACCCACCACCCACCGATATTAATGCAAACCCACCACCCGCCGATATTAATGCAAATCCACCACCCGCCGATATTAAAGCAAACCCACCACCCGCCGATATTAATGCAAACCCACCACCCGCCGATATTAATGCAAATCCACATCCGCCGATATTATTGTAAACCCACCACCCGCCGATATTAATGCAAACCCACCACCCGCCGATATTAATGTAAATCCACCACCCGCCGATATTAATGCAAATCCACACCCGCCGATATTAATGTAAATCCACCACCCGCCGATATTAATGTAAATCCACCACCCGCCGATATTAATGCAAATCCACATCCGCCGATATTAATGCAAACCCTCACCCGCCGATATTAATGTAAATCCACCACCCACCGATATTAATGCAAACCCTCACCCGCCGATATTAATGCAAACTCACCACCCGCCGATATTAATGTAAATCCACCACCCGCCGATATTAATGTAAATCCACACCCGCCGATATTAATGCAAACCCACCACCCGCCGATATTAATGTAAATCCACCACCCACCGATATTAATGCAAACCCTCACCCGCCGATATTAATGCAAACCCACACCCGCCGATATTAATGCAAACCCACCACCCGCCGATATTAATGTAAATCCACCACCCACCGATATTAATGCAAACCCTCACCCGCCGATATTAATGCAAACACACCACCCGCCGATATTAATGTAAATCCACCACCCACCGATATTAATGCAAACCCTCACCCGCCGATATTAATGCAAACCCACCACCCGCCGATATTAATGTAAATCCACCACCCGCCGATATTAATGCAAATCCACCACCCGCCGATATTAATGCAAATCCACATCCGCCGATATTAATGTAAACCCACCACCCGCCGATATTAATGCAAATCCACATCCGCCGATATTAATGTAAACCCACCACCCGCCGATATTAATGCAAACTCACCACCCGCCGATATTAATGTAAATCCACCACCCGCCGATATTAATGCAAATCCACATCCGCCGATATTAATGTAAACCCACCACCCGCCGATATTAATGCAAATCCACACCCGCCGATATTAATGCAAACCCACCACCCGCCGATATTAATGCAAATCCACATCCGCCGATATTAATGTAAACCCACCACCCGCCGATATTAATGCAAACTCACCACCCGCCGATATTAATGCAAATCCACCACCCGCCGATATTAATGCAAATCCACATCCGCCGATATTAATGCAAATCCACATCCGCCGATATTAATGTAAACCCACCACCCACCGATACTAATGCAAACCCACCACCCGCCGATATTAATGCAAATCCACACCCGCCGATATTAATGCAAATCCACACCCACCGATATTAATGCAAATCCACATCCGCCGATATTAATGCAAATCCACACCCGCCGATATTAATGCAAATCCACACCCACCGATATTAATGCAAATCCACATCCGCCGATATTAATGCAAATCCACACCCGCCGATATTAATGCAAATCCACCACCCGCCGATATTAATGCAAATCCACATCCGCCGATATTAATGCAAATCCACATCCGCCGATATTAATGCAAATCCACCACCCGCCGATATTAATGCAAATCCACATCCGCCGATATTAATGCAAATCCACATCCGCCGATATTAATGCAAATCCACACCCACCGATATTAATGTAAACCCACCACCCGCCGATATTAATGCAAATCCACACCCGCCGATATTAATGCAAATCCACACCCGCCGATATTAATGTAAATCCACCACCCGCCGATATTAATGTAAATCCACCACCCGCCGATATTAATGCAAATCCACATCCGCCGATATTAATGCAAACCCACACCCGCCGATATTAATGCAAACCCACCACCCGCCGATATTAATGTAAATCCACCACCCACCGATATTAATGTAAATCCACACCCGCCGATATTAATGCAAACCCACCACCCGCCGATATTAATGCAAACCCACCACCCGCCGATATTAATGTAAATCCACCACCCACCGATATTAATGTAAATCCACACCCACCGATATTAATGTAAATCCACCACCCACCGATATTAATGTAAATCCACCGCCCACCGATATTAATGTAAATCCACCACCCGCCGATATTAATGTAAATCCACCACCCGCCGATATTAATGTAAATCCACCACCCACCGATATTAATGCAAACCCACACCCACCGATATTAATGTAAATCCACCACCCGCCGATATTAATGTAAATCCACCGCCCATCGATATTAATGCAAACCCACCACCCACCGATATTAATGTAAATCCACCACACGCCGATATTAATGTAAATCCACCACCCGCCGATATTAAAGCAAATCCACATCCGCCGATATTAATGCAAACCCACCACCCGCCGATATTAATGTAAATCCACATCCGCCGATATTAATGCAAACCCACCACCCGCCGATATTAATGTAAACCCACCACCCGCCGATATTAATGCAAACCCACCACCCGCCGATATTAATGCAAATCCACATCCGCCGATATTAATGCAAATCCACACCCGCCGATATTAATGCAAATCCACCACCCGCCGATATTAATGCAAACCCACCACCCGCCGATATTAATGCAAATCCACACCCGCCGATATTAATGCAAATCCACACCCGCCGATATTAATGCAAACCCACCACCCGCCGATATTAATGCAAATCCACATCCGCCGATATTAATGCAAATCCACACCCGCCGATATTAATGCAAATCCACCACCCGCCGATATTAATGCAAATCCACATCCGCCGATATTAATGCAAATCCACATCCGCCGATATTAATGCAAACCCACCACCCACCGATATTAATGTAAATCCACATCCGCCGATATTAATGTAAATCCACCACCCACCGATATTAATGTAAATCCACCACCCGCCGATATTAATGTAAATCCACCACCCGCCGATATTAATGCAAACCCACCACCCACCGATATTAATGTAAATCCACACCCGCCGATATTAATGCAAACCCACCACCCACCGATATTAATGTAAATCCACCACCCGCCGATATGAATGTAAATCCACCACCCGCCGATATTAAAGCAAATCCACACCCGCCGATATTAATGCAAACCCACCACCCACCGATATTAATGTAAATCCACACCCACCGATATTAATGTAAACCCACCACCCGCCGATATTAATGTAAATCCACACCCACCGATATTAATGTAAATCCACACCCGCCGATATTAATGTAAATCCACCGCCCACCGATATTAATGTAAATCCACCACCCGCCGATATTAATGTAAATCCACCACCCGCCGATATTAAAGCAAATCCACACCCACCGATATTAATGTAAATCCACACCCACCGATATTAATGCAAACCCACCACCCGCCGATATTAATGCAAATCCACACCCACCGATATTAATGCAAATACACCACCCACCGATATTAATGCAAACCCACCACCCGCCGATATTAATGTAAATACACCACCCACCGATATTAATGCAAACCCACCACCCGCCGATATTAATGTAAATCCACATCCGCCGATATTAATGTAAATCCACCACCCGCCGATATTAATGCAAACCCACCACCCGCCGATATTAATGCAAACCCACACCCACCGATATTAATGTAAATCCACACCCGCCGATATTAATGTAAATCCACCGCCCACCGATATTAATGTAAATCCACCACCCGCCGATATTAATGCAAACCCACACCCACCGATATTAATGTAAATCCACCGCCCACCGATATTAATGTAAATCCACCGCCCACCGATATTAATGCAAACCCACCACCCGCCGATATTAATGTAAATCCACACCCGCCGATATTAATGTAAATCCACCGCCCACCGATATTAATGCAAACCCACCACCCGCCGATATTAATTCAAACCCACCACCCGCCGATATTAATGTAAATCCACACCCACCGATATTAATGTAAATCCACACCCACCGATATTAATGTAAATCCACCACCCGCCGATATTAAAGCAAATCCACACCCACCGATATTAATGTAAATCCACACCCACCGATATTAATGTAAATCCACACCCACCGATATTAATGCAAACCCACCACCCACCGATATTAATGTAAATCCACCACCCGCCGATATTAAAGCAAATCCACACCCACCGATATTAATGTAAATACACCACCCACCGATATTAATGCAAACCCACCACCCGCCGATATTAATGCAAACCCACCACCCGCCGATATTAATGTAAATACACCACCCACCGATATTAATGCAAACCCACCACCCGCCGATATTAATGTAAATCCACCACCCGCCGATATTAATGCAAACCCACCACCCGCCGATATTAATGTAAATCCACACCCGCCGATATTAATGTAAATCCACCGCCCACCGATATTAATGCAAACCCACCACCCGCCGATATTAATGTAAATACACCACCCACCGATATTAATGCAAACCCACCACCCGCCGATATTAATGTAAATACACCACCCACCGATATTAATGCAAACCCACCACCCGCCGATATTAATGTAAATACACCACCCACCGATATTAATGTAAACCCACCACCCACCGATATTAATGCAAACCCACCACCCGCCGATATTAATGCAAACCCACCACCCGCCGATATTAATGTAAATCCACCACCCGCCGATATTAATGTAAATCCACCACCCGCCGATATTAATGTAAATACACCACCCACCGATATTAATGCAAACCCACCACCCGCCGATATTAATGTAAATCCACCACCCGCCGATATTAATGTAAACCCACCACCCGCCGATATTAATGCAAACCCACCACCCGCCGATATTAATGTAAATCCACACCCACCGATATTAATGTAAACCCACCACCCGCCGATATTAATGTAAACCCACCACCCGCCGATATTAATGCAAATCCACACCCGCCGATATTAATGTAAACCCACCACCCGCCGATATTAATGCAAACCCACCACCCGCCGATTTTCCTGTAAATCCACCACCCGCCGATATTTCTGCAAATCCACCACCCGCCGATATTAATGTAAATCCACACCCACCGATATTAATGTAAATCCACCACCCGCCGATATTAATGTAAATCCACACCCACCGATATTAATGTAAATCCACCACCCGCCGATATTAATGTAAATCCACCACCCACCGATATTAATGTAAATCCACCACCCGCCGATATTAATGCAAACCCACCACCCATCGATATTAATGTAAATCCACACCCACCGATATTAATGTAAATCCACCACCCGCCGATATTAAAGCAAATCCACACCCACCGATATTAATGCAAACCCACACCCGCCGATATTAATGTAAATCCACACCCGCCGATATTAAAGCAAATCCACACCCACCGATATTAATGTAAATCCACACCCACCGATATTAATGCAAATCCACACCCACCGATATTAATGTAAATCCACCACCCGCCGATATTAAAGCAAATCCACACCCACCGATATTAATGTAAATACACCACCCACCGATATTAATGCAAACCCACCACCCGCCGATATTAATGCAAACCCACCACCCGCCGATATTAATGTAAATACACCACCCACCGATATTAATGCAAACCCACCACCCGCCGATATTAATGTAAATCCACCACCCGCCGATATTAATGCAAACCCACCACCCGCCGATATTAATGTAAATCCACACCCGCCGATATTAATGTAAATCCACCGCCCACCGATATTAATGCAAACCCACCACCCGCCAATATTAATGCAAACCCACCACCCGCCGATATTAATGTAAATACACCACCCACCGATATTAATGCAAACCCACCACCCGCCAATATTAATGCAAACCCACCACCCGCCAATATTAATGCAAACCCACCACCCGCCGATATTAATGTAAATCCACCGCCCACCGATATTAATGCAAACCCACCACCCGCCAATATTAATGCAAACCCACCACCCGCCGATATTAATGTAAATCCACACCCGCCGATATTAATGTAAATCCACCACCCGCCGATATTAATGCAAACCCACCACCCGCCAATATTAATGCAAACCCACCACCCGCCGATATTAATGTAAATCCACACCCGCCGATATTAATGTAAATCCACCACCCGCCGATATTAATGTAAATACACCACCCACCGATATTAATGCAAACCCACCACCCGCCGATATTAATGTAAATCCACCACCCACCGATATTAATGCAAACCCACCACCCGCCGATATTAATGTAAATACACCACCCACCGATATTAATGCAAACCCACCACCCGCCGATATTAATGTAAACCCACCACCCACCGATATTAATGCAAACCCACCACCCGCCGATATTAATGTAAATCCACCACCCGCCGATATTAATGTAAATACACCACCCACCGATATTAATGCAAACCCACCACCCGCCGATATTAATGTAAATCCACCACCCGCCGATATTAATGTAAACCCACCACCCGCCGATATTAATGCAAATCCACCACCCGCCGATATTAATGCAAACCCACCACCCGCCGATATTAATGTAAATCCACCACCCGCCGATATTAATGTAAACCCACCACCCGCCGATATTAATGCAAACCCACCACCCGCCGATATTAATGTAAATCCACACCCACCGATATTAATGCAAACCCACCACCCACCGATATTAATGTAAATCCACCACCCGCCGATATTTCTGCAAATCCACCACCCACCGATATTAATGTAAATCCACCACCCGCCGATATTAATGTAAATCCACCACCCACCGATATTAATGTAAATCCACACCCGCCGATATTAATGGAAACCCACCACCCACCGATATTAATGTAAATCCACCACCCGCCGATATTTCTGCAAATCCACCACCCACCGATATTAATGTAAATCCACCACCCGCCGATATTAATGTAAATCCACCACCCACCGATATTAATGTAAATCCACACCCGCCGATATTAATGGAAACCCACCACCCGCCGATATTAATGTAAATCCACCACCCGCCGATATTAATGGAAACCCACCACCCGCCGATATTAATGGAAACCCACCACCCGCCGATATTAATGTAAATCCACCACCCGCCGATATTAATGTAAATCCACACCCGCCGATATTAATGTAAATCCACCACCCGCCGATATTAATGTAAATCCACCACCCGCCGATATTAATGGAAACCCACCACCCGCCGATATTAATGTAAATCCACCACCCGCCGATATTAATGCAAATCCACAACCTGCCGATATTAATGTAAATCCACACCCGCCGATATTAATGTAAATCCACCACCCGCCGATATTAATGTAAATCCACACCCGCCGATATTAATGCAAATCCACACCCGCCGATATTAATGTAAATCCACCACCCGCCGATATTAATGTAAATCCACCACCCGCCGATATTAATGTAAATCGACACCCACCGATATTAATGTAAATCCACCACCCGCCGATATTAATGTAAATCCACCACCCGCCGATATTAATGCAAACCCACCACCCGCCGATATTAATGTAAATCGACACCCACCGATATTAATGTAAATCCACCACCCGCCGATATTAATGCAAACCCACCACCCGCCGATATTAATGTAAACCCACACCCGCCGATATTAATGTAAATCCACACCCGCCGATATTAATGTAAATCGACACCCGCCGATATTAATGTAAATCGACACCCACCGATATTAAAGCAAACCCACCACCCGCCGATATTAATGTAAATCCACCACCCGCCGATATTAATGCAAATCCACACCCGCCGATATTAATGTAAACCCACCACCCGCCGATATTAATGTAAATCCACCACCCGCCGATATTAATGCAAATCCACACCCGCCGATATTAATGTAAATCCACCACCCGCCGATATTAATGTAAACCCACACCCGCCGATATTAATGTAAATCCACCACCCGCCGATATTAATGCAAATCCACACCCGCCGATATTAATGTAAATCCACCACCCGCCGATATTAATGCAAATCCACACCCGCCGATATTAATGTAAACCCACCACCCGCCGATATTAATGTAAATCCACCACCCGCCGATATTAATGCAAATCCACACCCGCCGATATTAATGTAAATCCACCACCCGCCGATATTAATGTAAACCCACACCCGCCGATATTAATGTAAATCCACCACCCGCCGATATTAATGTAAATCCACCACCCGCCGATATTAATGCAAACCCACCACCCGCCGATATTAATGTAAATCGACACCCACCGATATTAATGTAAATCCACCACCCGCCGATATTAATGCAAACCCACCACCCGCCGATATTAAAGCAAACCCACCACCCGCCGATATTAATGCAAACCCACCACCCGCCGATATTAATGCAAATCCACACCCACCGATATTAATGCAAATCCACACCTGCAGATATTAATGCAAACCCACCACCCGCCGATATTAATGCAAATCCACCACCCGCCGATATTAATGTAAATCCACACCCGCTGATATTAATGCAAATCCACATCCGCCGATATTAATGTAAACCCACCACCCGCCGATATTAATGCAAACCCACACCTGCAGATATTAATGCAAACCCACCACCCGCCGATATTAATGCAAACCCACCACCCGCCGATATTAATGCAAATCCACCACCCGCCGATATTAATGTAAATCCACACCCACCGATATTAATGTAAATCCACCACCCGCCGATATTAATGTAAATCCACACCCACCGATATTAATGTAAATCCACACCCGCCGATATTAATGCAAATCCACACCCGCCGATATTAATGCAAATCCACCACCCGCCGATATTAATGTAAATCCACACCCGCTGATATTAATGCAAATCCACATCCGCCGATATTAATGTAAACCCACCACCCGCCGATATTAATGCAAACCCACACCTGCAGATATTAATGCAAACCCACCACCCGCCGATATTAATGTAAACCCACCACCCGCCGATATTAATGCAAATCCACACCCGCCGATATTAATGTAAACCCACCACCCGCCGATATTAATGCAAACCCACCACCCGCCGATTTTCCTGTAAATCCACCACCCGCCGATATTTCTGCAAATCCACCACCCGCCGATATTAATGTAAATCCACACCCACCGATATTAATGTAAATCCACCACCCGCCGATATTAATGTAAATCCACACCCACCGATATTAATGTAAATCCACCACCCGCCGATATTAATGTAAATCCACCACCCACCGATATTAATGTAAATCCACCACCCGCCGATATTAATGCAAACCCACCACCCACCGATATTAATGTAAATCCACACCCACCGATATTAATGTAAATCCACCACCCGCCGATATTAAAGCAAATCCACACCCACCGATATTAATGCAAACCCACACCCGCCGATATTAATGTAAATCCACACCCGCCGATATTAAAGCAAATCCACACCCACCGATATTAATGTAAATCCACACCCACCGATATTAATGCAAATCCACACCCACCGATATTAATGTAAATCCACCACCCGCCGATATTAAAGCAAATCCACACCCACCGATATTAATGTAAATACACCACCCACCGATATTAATGCAAACCCACCACCCGCCGATATTAATGCAAACCCACCACCCGCCGATATTAATGTAAATACACCACCCACCGATATTAATGCAAACCCACCACCCGCCGATATTAATGTAAATCCACCACCCGC
The DNA here is from genome assembly GCF_037043375.1 of Chiloscyllium plagiosum. NCBI lineage: Eukaryota > Metazoa > Chordata > Chondrichthyes > Orectolobiformes > Hemiscylliidae > Chiloscyllium > Chiloscyllium plagiosum. Next base: position 150,437,236 of record NW_028270142.1, read on the forward strand.
CGATATTAATGCAAACCCACCACCCGCCGATATTAATGTAAATCCACACCCGCCGATATTAATGTAAATCCACCGCCCACCGATATTAATGCAAACCCACCACCCGCCAATATTAATGCAAACCCACCACCCGCCGATATTAATGTAAATACACCACCCACCGATATTAATGCAAACCCACCACCCGCCAATATTAATGCAAACCCACCACCCGCCAATATTAATGCAAACCCACCACCCGCCGATATTAATGTAAATCCACCGCCCACCGATATTAATGCAAACCCACCACCCGCCAATATTAATGCAAACCCACCACCCGCCGATATTAATGTAAATCCACACCCGCCGATATTAATGTAAATCCACCACCCGCCGATATTAATGCAAACCCACCACCCGCCAATATTAATGCAAACCCACCACCCGCCGATATTAATGTAAATCCACACCCGCCGATATTAATGTAAATCCACCACCCGCCGATATTAATGTAAATACACCACCCACCGATATTAATGCAAACCCACCACCCGCCGATATTAATGTAAATCCACCACCCACCGATATTAATGCAAACCCACCACCCGCCGATATTAATGTAAATACACCACCCACCGATATTAATGCAAACCCACCACCCGCCGATATTAATGTAAACCCACCACCCACCGATATTAATGCAAACCCACCACCCGCCGATATTAATGTAAATCCACCACCCGCCGATATTAATGTAAATCCACCACCCGCCGATATTAATGTAAATACACCACCCACCGATATTAATGCAAACCCACCACCCGCCGATATTAATGTAAATCCACCACCCGCCGATATTAATGTAAACCCACCACCCGCCGATATTAATGCAAATCCACCACCCGCCGATATTAATGCAAACCCACCACCCGCCGATATTAATGTAAATCCACCACCCGCCGATATTAATGTAAACCCACCACCCGCCGATATTAATGCAAACCCACCACCCGCCGATATTAATGTAAATCCACACCCACCGATATTAATGCAAACCCACCACCCGCCGATATTAATGTAAATCCACCACCCGCCGATATTTCTGCAAATCCACCACCCACCGATATTAATGTAAATCCACCACCCGCCGATATTAATGTAAATCCACCACCCACCGATATTAATGTAAATCCACACCCGCCGATATTAATGGAAACCCACCACCCACCGATATTAATGTAAATCCACCACCCGCCGATATTTCTGCAAATCCACCACCCACCGATATTAATGTAAATCCACCACCCGCCGATATTAGTGTAAATCCACCACCCACCGATATTAATGTAAATCCACACCCGCCGATATTAATGGAAACCCACCACCCGCCGATATTAATGTAAATCCACCACCCGCCGATATTAATGGAAACCCACCACCCGCCGATATTAATGGAAACCCACCACCCGCCGATATTAATGTAAATCCACCACCCGCCGATATTAATGTAAATCCACACCCGCCGATATTAATGTAAATCCACCACCCGCCGATATTAATGTAAATCCACCACCCGCCGATATTAATGGAAACCCACCACCCGCCGATATTAATGTAAATCCACCACCCGCCGATATTAATGCAAATCCACAACCTGCCGATATTAATGTAAATCCACACCCGCCGATATTAATGTAAATCCACCACCCGCCGATATTAATGTAAATCCACACCCGCCGATATTAGTGTAAATCCACCACCCACCGATATTAATGTAAATCCACACCCGCCGATATTAATGGAAACCCACCACCCGCCGATATTAATGTAAATCCACCACCCGCCGATATTAATGGAAACCCACCACCCGCCGATATTAATGGAAACCCACCACCCGCCGATATTAATGTAAATCCACCACCCGCCGATATTAATGTAAATCCACACCCGCCGATATTAATGTAAATCCACCACCCGCCGATATTAATGTAAATCCACCACCCGCCGATATTAATGGAAACCCACCACCCGCCGATATTAATGTAAATCCACCACCCGCCGATATTAATGCAAATCCACAACCTGCCGATATTAATGTAAATCCACACCCGCCGATATTAATGTAAATCCACCACCCGCCGATATTAATGTAAATCCACACCCGCCGATATTAATGCAAATCCACACCCGCCGATATTAATGTAAATCCACCACCCGCCGATATTAATGTAAATCCACCACCCGCCGATATTAATGTAAATCGACACCCACCGATATTAATGTAAATCCACCACCCGCCGATATTAATGTAAATCCACCACCCGCCGATATTAATGCAAACCCACCACCCGCCGATATTAATGTAAATCGACACCCACCGATATTAATGTAAATCCACCACCCGCCGATATTAATGCAAACCCACCACCCGCCGATATTAATGTAAACCCACACCCGCCGATATTAATGTAAATCCACACCCGCCGATATTAATGTAAATCGACACCCGCCGATATTAATGTAAATCGACACCCACCGATATTAAAGCAAACCCACCACCCGCCGATATTAATGTAAATCCACCACCCGCCGATATTAATGCAAATCCACACCCGCCGATATTAATGTAAACCCACCACCCGCCGATATTAATGTAAATCCACCACCCGCCGATATTAATGCAAATCCACACCCGCCGATATTAATGTAAATCCACCACCCGCCGATATTAATGTAAACCCACACCCGCCGATATTAATGTAAATCCACCACCCGCCGATATTAATGCAAATCCACACCCGCCGATATTAATGTAAATCCACCACCCGCCGATATTAATGCAAATCCACACCCGCCGATATTAATGTAAACCCACCACCCGCCGATATTAATGTAAATCCACCACCCGCCGATATTAATGCAAATCCACACCCGCCGATATTAATGTAAATCCACCACCCGCCGATATTAATGTAAACCCACACCCGCCGATATTAATGTAAATCCACCACCCGCCGATATTAATGTAAATCCACCACCCGCCGATATTAATGCAAACCCACCACCCGCCGATATTAATGTAAATCGACACCCACCGATATTAATGTAAATCCACCACCCGCCGATATTAATGCAAACCCACCACCCGCCGATATTAAAGCAAACCCACCACCCGCCGATATTAATGCAAACCCACCACCCGCCGATATTAATGCAAATCCACACCCACCGATATTAATGCAAATCCACACCTGCAGATATTAATGCAAACCCACCACCCGCCGATATTAATGCAAATCCACCACCCGCCGATATTAATGTAAATCCACACCCGCTGATATTAATGCAAATCCACATCCGCCGATATTAATGTAAACCCACCACCCGCCGATATTAATGCAAACCCACACCTGCAGATATTAATGCAAACCCACCACCCGCCGATATTAATGCAAACCCACCACCCGCCGATATTAATGCAAATCCACCACCCGCCGATATTAATGTAAATCCACACCCACCGATATTAATGTAAATCCACCACCCGCCGATATTAATGTAAATCCACACCCACCGATATTAATGTAAATCCACACCCGCCGATATTAATGCAAATCCACACCCGCTGATATTAATGTAAATCCACACCCACCGATATTAATGTAAATCCACGACCCGCCGATATTAATGCAAATCCACCACCCGCCGATATTAATGTAAATCCACACCCACCGATATTAATGTAAATCCACCACCCGCCGATATTAATGCAAATCCACATCCGCCGATATTAATGTAAACCCACCACCCGCCGATATTAATGCAAACCCACCACCCGCCGATATTAATGTAAACCCACACCCGCCGATATTAATGCAAATCCACACCCGCTAATATTAATGCAAATCCACATCCGCCGATATTAATGTAAATCCACGACCCGCCGATATTAATGCAAATCCAAACCCGCCGATATTAATGTAAATCCACCACCCGCCGATATTAATGTAAACCCACCACCCGCCGATATTAATGTAAATCCACCACCCGCCGATATTAATGTAAACCCACCACCCACCGATATTAATGTAAATCCACCACCCGCCGATATTAATGTAAACCCACCACCCGCCGATATTAATGCAAACCCACCACCCGCCGATATTAATGCAAACCCACACCCGCCGATATTAATGCAAATCCAAACCCGCCGATATTAATGTAAATCCACCACCCGCCGATATTAATGTAAACCCACCACCCGCCGATATTAATGTAAATCCACCACCCGTCGATATTAATGCAAACCCACCACCCGCCGATATTAATGCAAACCCACCACCCGCCGATATTAATGCAAACCCACAACCCGCCGATATTAATGTAAATCGACACCCACCGATATTAATGTAAATCCACCACCCGCCGATATTAATGCAAACCCACCACCCGCCGATATTAAAGCAAACCCACCACCCGCCGATATTAATGCAAACCCACCACCCGCCGATATTAATGCAAATCCACACCCGCCGATATTAATGCAAATCCACACCCGCTGATATTAATGCAAATCCACACCCACCGATATTAATGCAAATCCACACCCGCTGATATTAATGCAAATCCACACCCACCGATATTAATGCAAATCCACACCCACCGATATTAATGCAAATCCACACCCGCTGATATTAATGCAAATCCACACCCACCGATATTAATGCAAATCCACACCCGCCGATATTAATGTAAATCCACCACCCACCGATATTAATGTAAATCCACCACCCGCCGATATTAATGCAAATCCACACCCACCGATATTAATGCAAATCCACACCCGCCGATATTAATGTAAATCCACCACCCACCGATATTAATGTAAATCCACCGCCCACCGATATTAATGCAAACCCACCACCCGCCGATATTAATGCAAATCCACCACCCGCCGATATTAATGTAAATCCACCACCCACCGATATTAATGCAAATCCACCACCCGCCGATATTAATGCAAATCCACACCCACCGATATTAATGCAAATCCACACCCGCTGATATTAATGCAAATCCACACCCACCGATATTAATGCAAATCCACACCCACCGATATTAATGCAAATCCACACCCGCTGATATTAATGCAAATCCACACCCACCGATATTAATGCAAATCCACACCCGCCGATATTAATGTAAATCCACCACCCACCGATATTAATGTAAATCCACCACCCGCCGATATTAATGCAAATCCACACCCACCGATATTAATGCAAATCCACACCCGCCGATATTAATGTAAATCCACCACCCACCGATATTAATGTAAATCCAGCGCCCACCGATATTAATGCAAACCCACACCCACCGATATTAATGCAAACCCACCACCCACCAATATTAATGTAAATCCACACCCGCCGATATTCATGTAAATCCACCGCCCACCGATATTAATGCAAACCCACCACCCGCCGATATTAATGTAAATCCACACCCGCCGATATTAATGTAAATCCACACCCACCGATATTAATGTAAATCCACACCCGCCGATATTAATGCAAACCCACCACCCGCCGATATTAATGTAAATCCACACCCACCGATATTAATGTAAATCCACCACCCACCGATATTAATGTAAATCCACCACCCGCCGATATTAATGCAAATCCACCACCCACCGATATTAATGTAAATCCACACCTGCCGATATTAATGTAAATCCACACCCGCCGATATTAATGCAAACCCACCACCCGCCGATATTAATGTAAATCCACACCCACCGATATTAATGTAAATCCACCACCCACCGATATTAATGTAAATCCACCACCCGCCGATATTAATGTAAATCCACCACCCACCGATATTAATGTAAATCCACACCCGCCGATATTAATGTAAATCCACCGCCCACCGATATTAATGCAAACCCACCACCCACCGATATTAATGTAAATCCACCACCCGCCGATATTAATGTAAATCCACCACCCACCGATATTAATGTAAATCCACACCCACCGATATTAATGCAAATCCACACCCACCGATATTAATGTAAATCCACCACCCACCGATATTAATGTAAATCCACACCCACCGATATTAATGCAAACCCACACCCACCGATATTAATGTAAATCCACCACCCGCCGATATTAATGTAAATCCACCGGCCACCGATATTAATGTAAACCCACACCCACCGATATTAATGTAAATCCACCGGCCACCGATATTAATGTAAACCCACACCCACCGATATTAATGTAAATCCACCGGCCACCGATATTAATGTAAACCCACACCCACCGATATTAATGTAAATCCACCGCCCACAGATATTAATGCAAACCCACCACCCGCCGATATTAATGTAAACCCACCACCCGCCGATATTAATGTAAATCCACACCCGCCGATATTAATGTAAATCCACCACCCGCCGATATTAATGTAAATCCACCACCCACCGATATTAATGCAAACCCACCACCCGCCGATATTAATGCAAACCCACACCCGCCGATATTAATGCAAACCCACCACCCACCGATATTAATGCAAACCCACACCCGCCGATATTAATGCAAACCCACCACCCGCCGATATTAATGCAAACCCACACCCGTCGATATTAATGCAAACCCACCACCCGCCGATATTAATGCAAACCCACACCCGCCGATATTAATGCAAACCCACCACCCGCCGATATTAATGTAAATCCACCGCCCACCGATATTAATGCAAACCCACCACCCACCGATATTAATGTAAATCCACCACCCGCCGATATTAATGCAAACCCACCACCCGCCGATATTAATGCAAACCCACCACCCGCCGATATTAATGCAAACCCACCACCCGCCGATATTAATGTAAATCCACCGCCCACCGATATTAATGCAAACCCACCACCCACCGATATTAATGCAAACCCACCACCCGCCGATATTAATGCAAACCCACCACCCGCCGATATTAATGCAAACCCACCACCCGCCGATATTAAAGCAAATCCACACCCACCGATATTAATGTAAATCCACCACCCGCCGATATTAATGCAAACCCACCACCCGCCGATATTAATGCAAACCCACCACCCGCCGATATTAATGCAAACCCACACCCACCGATATTAATGTAAATACACCACCCACCGATATTAATGTAAACCCACCACCCGCCGATATTAATGCAAACCCACCACCCGCCGATATTAATGTAAATCCACCACCCGCCGATATTAATGCAAACCCACCACCCGCCGATATTAATGTAAACCCACCACCCACCGATATTAATGCAAACCCACACCCACCGATATTAATGTAAATACACCACCCTCCGATATTAATGCAAACCCACCATCCGCCGATATTAATGTAAATCCACCACCCACCGATATTAATGTAAACCCACCACCCGCCGATATTAATGCAAACCCACCACCCGCCGATATTAATGTAAATACACCACCCGCCGATATTAATGCAAACCCACCACCTGCCGATATTAATGCAAACCCACCACCCGCCGATATTAATGTAAATACACCACCCTCCGATATTAATGCAAACCCACCACCCGCCGATATTAATGCAAACCCACCACCTGCCGATATTAATGCAAACCCACCACCCACCGATATTAATGTAAATACACCACCCTCCGATATTAATGCAAACCCACCACCCGCCGATATTAATGCAAACCCACCACCCGCCGATATTAATGTAAACCCACCACCCACCGATATTAATGCAAACCCACACCCACCGATATTAATGTAAATACACCACCCGCCGATATTAATGTAAATCCACCACCTGCCGATATTAATGCAAACCCACCACCCGCCGATATTAATGTAAACCCACCACCCACCGATATTAATGCAAACCCACACCCACCGATATTAATGTAAATACACCACCCTCCGATATTAATGCAAACCCACCATCCGCCGATATTAATGTAAATCCACCACCCACCGATATTAATGTAAACCCACCACCCGCCGATATTAATGCAAACCCACCACCCGCCGATATTAATGTAAATACAACACCCGCCGATATTAATGCAAACCCACCACCCGCCGATATTAATGCAAACCCACACCCGCCGATATTAATGTAAACCCACCACCCGCCGATATTAATGTAAACCCACCACCCGCCGATATTAATGCAAACCCACCACCCGCCGATATTAATGTAAACCCACCACCCGCCGATATTAATGCAAACCCACCACCCGCCGATATTAATGCAAACCCACCACCCGCCGATATTAATGTAAACCCACCACCCGCCGATATTAATGCAAACCCACCACCCGCCGATATTAATGCAAACCCACCACCCGCCGATATTAATGTAAATACACCACCCACCGATATTAATGCAAATCCACCACCTGCCGATATTAATGCAAACCCACCACCCGCCGATATTAATGCAAATCCACCACCCACCGATATTAATGCAAACCCACCACCCGCCGATATTAATGCAAACCCACCACCTGCCGATATTAATGTAAATACACCACCCACCGATATTAATGCAAATCCACCACCTGCCGATATTAATGCAAATCCACCACCCGCCGATATTAATGCAAACCCACCACCTGCCGATATTAATGTAAATCCACCACCCGCCGATATTAATGTAAATCCACCACCTGCCGATATTAAAGCAAACCCACCACCCGCCGATATTAATGTAAATACACCACCCACCGATATTAATGCAAATCCACCACCCACCGATATTAATGCAAACCCACACCCACCGATATTAATGTAAATCCACACCCGCCGATATTCATGTAAATCCACACCCGCCGATATTCATGTAAATCCACACCCACCGATATTAATGCAAACCCACCACCCACCGATATTAATGTAAATCCACACCCGCCGATATTCATGTAAATCCACCGCCCACCGATATTAATGCAAATCCACACCCACCGATATTAATGCAAATCCACACCCACCGATATTAATGTAAATCCACACCCACCGATATTAATGTAAATCCACACCCACCGATATTAATGTAAATCCACCACCCACCGATATTAATGTAAATCCACCACCCACCGATATTAATGTAAATCCACACCCACCGATATTAATGTAAATCCACACCCACCGATATTAATGTAAATCCACACCCACCGATATTAATGCAAACCCACCACCCGCCGATATTAATGTAAATCCACACCCGCCGATATTAATGTAAATCCACCACCCGCCGATATTAATGTAAATCCACACCCACCGATATTAATGTAAATCCACACCCACCGATATTAATGCAAATCCACACCCACCGATATTAATGCAAATCCACACCCACCGATATTAATGTAAATCCACCACCCACCGATATTAATGTAAATCCACACCCACCGATATTAATGTAAATCCACCGGCCACCGATATTAATGTAAACCCACACCCACCGATATTAATGTAAATCCACCGGCCACCGATATTAATGTAAACCCACACCCACCGATATTAATGTAAATCCACCGCCCACCGATATTAATGTAAACCCACCACCCGCCGATATTAATGTAAACCCACACCCGCCGATATTAATGTAAATCCACCACCCGCCGATATTAATGTAAACCCACACCCACCGATATTAATGTAAATCCACCGCCCACCGATATTAATGCAAACCCACCACCCGCCGATATTAATGTAAATCCACCACCCACCGATATTAATGTAAATCCACCACCCACCGATCTTAATGTAAATCCACCACCCGCCGATATTAATGTAAATCCACCACCCACCGATATTAATGCAAACCCACCACCCGCCGATATTAATGCAAACCCACACCCGCCGATATTAATGCAAACCCACCACCCACCGATATTAATGCAAACCCACACCCGCCGATATTAATGCAAACCCACCACCCGCCGATATTAATGCAAACCCACACCCGTCGATATTAATGCAAACCCACCACCCGCCGATATTAATGCAAACCCACACCCGCCGATATTAATGCAAACCCACCACCCGCCGATATTAATGTAAATCCACCGCCCACCGATATTAATGCAAACCCACCACCCACCGATATTAATGTAAATCCACCACCCGCCGATATTAATGCAAACCCACCACCCGCCGATATTAATGCAAACCCACCACCCGCCGATATTAATGCAAACCCACCACCCGCCGATATTAATGTAAATCCACCGCCCACCGATATTAATGCAAACCCACCACCCACCGATATTAATGCAAACCCACCACCCGCCGATATTAATGCAAACCCACCACCCGCCGATATTAATGCAAACCCACCACCCGCCGATATTAAAGCAAATCCACACCCACCGATATTAATGTAAATCCACCACCCGCCGATATTAATGCAAACCCACCACCCGCCGATATTAATGCAAACCCACCACCCGCCGATATTAATGCAAACCCACACCCACCGATATTAATGTAAATACACCACCCTCCGATATTAATGCAAACCCACCATCCGCCGATATTAATGTAAATCCACCACCCACCGATATTAATGCAAACCCACCACCCGCCGATATTAATGCAAACCCACCACCCGCCGATATTAATGCAAACCCACACCCACCGATATTAATGTAAATACACCACCCTCCGATATTAATGCAAACCCACCATCCGCCGATATTAATGTAAATCCACCACCCGCCGATATTAATGCAAACCCACCACCCGCCGATATTAATGCAAACCCACACCCACCGATATTAATGTAAATACACCACCCACCGATATTAATGTAAACCCACCACCCGCCGATATTAATGCAAACCCACCACCCGCCGATATTAATGTAAATACACCACCCGCCGATATTAATGCAAACCCACCACCTGCCGATATTAATGCAAACCCACCACCCGCCGATATTAATGCAAACCCACCACCTGCCGATATTAATGCAAACCCACCACCTGCCGATATTAATGCAAACCCACCACCCGCCGATATTAATGTAAATACACCACCCGCCGATATTAATGCAAACCCACCACCCGCCGATATTAATGCAAACCCACCACCTGCCGATATTAATGCAAACCCACCACCCACCGATATTAATGTAAATACACCACCCTCCGATATTAATGCAAACCCACCACCCGCCGATATTAATGCAAACCCACCACCCGCCGATATTAATGTAAACCCACCACCCACCGATATTAATGCAAACCCACACCCACCGATATTAATGTAAATACACCACCCGCCGATATTAATGTAAATCCACCACCTGCCGATATTAATGCAAACCCACCACCCGCCGATATTAATGTAAACCCACCACCCACCGATATTAATGCAAACCCACACCCACCGATATTAATGTAAATACACCACCCTCCGATATTAATGCAAACCCACCATCCGCCGATATTAATGTAAATCCACGACCCACCGATATTAATGTAAACCCACCACCCGCCGATATTAATGCAAACCCACCACCCGCCGATATTAATGTAAATACACCACCCGCCGATATTAATGCAAACCCACCACCCGCCGATATTAATGCAAACCCACACCCGCCGATATTAATGTAAACCCACCACCCGCCGATATTAATGTAAACCCACCACCCGCCGATATTAATGCAAACCCACCACCCGCCGATATTAATGCAAACCCACCACCCGCCGATATTAATGCAAACCCACCACCCGCCGATATTAATGTAAACCCACCACCCGCCGATATTAATGCAAACCCACCACCCGCCGATATTAATGTAAATACACCACCCACCGATATTAATGCAAATCCACCACCTGCCGATATTAATGCAAACCCACCACCCGCCGATATTAATGCAAATCCACCACCCACCGATATTAATGCAAACCCACCACCCGCCGATATTAATGCAAACCCACCACCTGCCGATATTAATGTAAATCCACACCCGCCGATATTAATGTAAATCCACCACCCACCGATATTAATGCAAATCCACCACCTGCCGATATTAATGCAAATCCACCACCCGCCGATATTAATGTAAATCCACACCCGCCGATATTAATGTAAATACACCACCCACCGATATTAATGCAAATCCACCACCTGCCGATATTAATGCAAATCCACCACCCGCCGATATTAATGCAAACCCACCACCTGCCGATATTAATGTAAATCCACCACCCGCCGATATTAATGTAAATCCACCACCTGCCGATATTAAAGCAAACCCACCACCCGCCGATATTAATGTAAATACACCACCCACCGATATTAATGCAAATCCACCACCTGCCGATATTAATGCAAACCCACCACCCGCCGATATTAATGCAAATCCACCACCCACCGATATTAATGCAAACCCACCACCCGCCGATATTAATGCAAACCCACCACCTGCCGATATTAATGTAAATACACCACCCACCGATATTAATGCAAATCCACCACCTGCCGATATTAATGCAAATCCACCACCCGCCGATATTAATGTAAATCCACCACCTGCCGATATTAAAGCAAACCCACCACCCGCCGATATTAATGCAAACCCACCACCCGCCGATATTAATGCAAACCCACCACCTGCCGATATTAATGTAAATCCACCACCCGCCGATATTAATGCAAATCCACCACCTGCCGATATTAATGCAAATCCACCACCCGCCGATATTAATGCAAACCCACCACCCGCCGATATTAATGCAAATCCACATCCGCCGATATTAATGTAAATCCACCACCTGCCGATATTAATGCAAATCCACACCCACCGATATTAATGCAAACCCACCACCTGCCGATATTAATGCAAATCCACCACCTGCCGATATTAATGCAAATCCACACCCACCGATATTAATGCAAACCCACCACCCGCCGATATTAATGTAAATCCACCACCTGCCGATATTAATGCAAACCCACCACCCGCCGATATTAATGTAAACCCACCAACCGCCGATATTAATGCAAATCCACACCCACCGATATTAATGTAAACCCACCACCCGCCGATATTAATGTAAATCCACCACCCGCCGATATTAATGTAAATCCACCACCCGCCGATATTAATGCAAATCCACCACCCGCCGATATTAAAGCAAACCCACCACCCGCCGATATTAATGTAAATCCACCACCCGCTGATATTAATGTAAATCCACCACCCGCCGATATTAATGCAAACCCACCACCCGCCGATATTAAAGCAAATCCACCACCCGCCGATATTAAAGCAAACCCACCACCCGCCGATATTAATGCAAATCCACACCCACCGATATTAATGTAAACCCACTACCCGCCGATATTAATGTAAACCCACCACCCGCCGATATTAATGCAAATCCACACCCACCGATATTAATGTAAATCCACACCCACCGATATTAATGCAAATCCACACCCACCGATATTAATGCAAATCCACACCCACCGATATTAATGTAAATCCACACCCACCAATATTAATGCAAATCCACACCCACCGATATTAATGTAAATCCACACCCACCAATATTAATGCAAATCCACACCCACCGATATTAATGCAAATCCACCACCCGCCGATATTAATGTAAATCCACACCCACCAATATTAATGCAAATCCACCACCTGCCGATATTAATGCAAATCCACACCCACCGATATTAATGTAAATCCACACCCACCAATATTAATGCAAATCCACCTCCTGCCGATATTAATGTAAATCCACACCCACCAATATTAATGCAAATCCACCACCTGCCGATATTAATGCAAATCCACACCCACCGATATTAATGTAAATCCACCACCCGCCGATATTAATGCAAATCCACACCCACCGATATTAATGCAAATCCACCACCCGCCGATATTAATGTAAATCCACACCCACCAATATTAATGCAAATCCACCACCCGCCGATATTAATGCAAATCCACACCCACCGATATTAATGTAAATCCACACCCACCGATATTAATGCAAATCCACACCCACCGATATTAATGCAAATCCACACCCACCGATATTAATGCAAATCCACCACCCGCCGATATTAATGTAAACCCACCACCCGCCGATATTAATGCAAATCCACACCCACCGATATTAATGCAAACCCACCACCCGCCGATATTAATGTAAACCCACCACCCGCCGATATTAATGCAAATCCACCACCCGCCGATATTAATGTAAATCCACACCCACCGATATTAATGCAAATCCACACCCACCGATATTAATGCAAATCCACACCCACCGATATTAATGCAAACCCACCACCCGCCGATATTAATGCAAATCCACCACCCACCGATATTAATGCAAACCCACCACCCGCCGATATTAATGTAAATCCACCACCTGCCGATATTAATGCAAATCCACACCCACCGATATTAATGCAAATCCACCACCTGCCGATATTAATGCAAACCCACCACCCGCCGATATTAATGCAAATCCACCACCTGCCGATATTAATGCAAATCCACACCCACCGATATTAATGCAAATCCACCACCTGCCGATATTAATGCAAATCCACCACCCACCGATATTAATGCAAACCCACCACCCGCCGATATTAATGCAAATCCACCACCCGCCGATATTAATGTAAACCCACCACCCGCCGATATTAATGCAAATCCACACCCACCGATATTAATGCAAACCCACCACCCGCCGATATTAATGTAAATCCACCACCCGCCGATATTAATGTAAACCCACCACCCGCCGATATTAATGCAAATCCACACCCACCGATATTAATGCAAACCCACACCCACCGATATTAATGTAAACCCACCACCCGCCGATATTAATGCAAATCCACACCCACCGATATTAATGTAAACCCACCACCCGCCGATATTAATGCAAATCCACCACCTGCCGATATTAATGCAAATCCACACCCGCCGATATTAATGTAAACCCACCACCCGCCGATATTAATGTAAACCCACCACCCGCCGATATTAATGCAAATCCACACCCGCCGATATTAATGCAAACCCACACCCACCGATATTAATGCAAACCCACCACCCGCCGATATTAATGTAAACCCACCACCCGCCGATATTAATGCAAACCCACACCCGCCGATATTAATGCAAACCCACCACCCCCCGATATTAATGTAAACCCACCACCCGCCGATATTAATGCAAACCCACCACCCGCCGATATTAATGTAAACCCACCACCCGCCGATATTAATGCAAACCCACACCCGCCGATATTAATGCAAACCCACCACCCGCCGATATTAATGTAAACCCACCACCCGCCGATATTAATGCAAACTCACCACCCACCGATATTAATGCAAACCCACCACCCGCCGATATTAATGCAAACCCACACCCGCCGATATTAATGCAAACCCACCACCCGCCGATATTAATGCAAACCCACACCCGCCGATATTAATGCAAACCCACCACCCGCCGATATTAATGTAAACCCACCACCCGCCGATATTAATGCAAACCCACCACCCGCCGATATTAATGCAAACCCACCACCCGCCGATATTAATGCAAACCCACCACCCGCCGATATTAATGTAAACCCACACCCGCCGATATTAATGCAAACCCACCACCCGCCGATATTAATGCAAACCCACCACCCGCCGATATTAATGCAAACCCACCACCCGCCGATATTAATGTAAACCCACACCCACCGATATTAATGCAAACCCACCACCCGCCGATATTAATGCAAACCCACCACCCGCCGATATTAATGCAAACCCACACCCGCCGATATTAATGCAAACCCACCACCCGCCGATATTAATGTAAACCCACACCCACCGATATTAATGCAAACCCACCACCCGCCGATATTAATGTAAACCCACCACCCGCCGATATTAATGCAAACCCACACCCGCCGATATTAATGCAAACCCACCACCCGCCGATATTAATGCAAACCCACACCCACCGATATTAATGTAAACCCACCACCCGCCGATATTAATGCAAACCCACCACCCGCCGATATTAATGCAAACCCACACCCGCCGATATTAATGCAAACCCACCACCCGCCGATATTAATGCAAATCCACATCCGCCGATATTAATGCAAACCCACCACCCGCCGATATTAATGCAAATCCACACCCGCCGATATTAATGCAAACCCACCACCCGCCGATATTAATGCAAACCCACACCCACCGATATTAATGCAAACCCACCACCCGCCGATATTAATGCAAACCCACACCCGCCGATATTAATGCAAACCCACCACCCGCCGATATTAATGCAAATCCACACCCGCCGATATTAATGCAAACCCACCACCCGCCGATATTAATGCAAATCCACACCCGCCGATATTAATGCAAACCCACCACCCGCCGATATTAATGCAAACCCACACCCGCCGATATTAATGCAAACCCACACCCACCGATATTAATGCAAACCCACCACCCGCCGATATTAATGCAAACCCACCACCCGCCGATATTAATGTAAATCCACACCCGCCGATATTAATGCAAAACCACACCCACCGATATTAATGCAAACCCACCACCCGCCGATATTAATGCAAACCCACACCCACCGATATTAATGCAAACCCACCACCCGCCGATATTAATGCAAACCCACCACCCGCCGATATTAATGCAAACCCACACCCGCCGATATTAATGCAAACCCACACCCACCGATATTAATGCAAACCCACCACCCGCCGATATTAATGCAAACCCACCACCCGCCGATATTAATGCAAACCCACACCCGCCGATATTAATGCAAACCCACCACCCCCCGATATTAATGCAAACCCACCACCCGCCGATATTAATGCAAACCCACCACCCGCCGATATTAATGCAAACCCACACCCACCGATATTAATGCAAACCCACCACCCGCCGATATTAATGCAAACCCACCACCCGCCGATATTAATGTAAATCCACACCCGCCGATATTAATGCAAACCCACCACCCGCCGATATTAATGCAAACCCACCACCCCCCGATATTAATGCAAGTTTGTATTAAAAATATGGCAGCCTCAGTGGCTACTTGTTAATATCACTATGCTATAAAATTCACAGTTAGTTTAATAATTAGGATTATAGCCTCAATAATTAAATTAATTCTAACCTGTAATGAAAACCGTGCAGGCCGAATGTTCACAGTATGATTGATACCTCAAAGACGTTGGTGTTTTGGTTTGTGGTTATAAATATCAATCTTTCCATTCTAATGGATTAAGTACTTGAGGGAGCTTCACGAATGATTGTTGTTATTAACATGGTGAAGC
This sequence comes from Chiloscyllium plagiosum, assembly GCF_037043375.1. NCBI lineage: Eukaryota > Metazoa > Chordata > Chondrichthyes > Orectolobiformes > Hemiscylliidae > Chiloscyllium > Chiloscyllium plagiosum. Next base: position 150,454,639 of record NW_028270142.1, read on the forward strand.
CTAGAACTCTCTATGATTCCATCTGAGCTGTGCAGCAGTGATGTGCCTTTTGAGAATGTGCAATCTGGATGCTGCATCGAACATGCAGGTGGAAGGAGATCATCAAGAGGTCATGGAGTGAGTCATTTCTCAGGAAAGATTGAGATGGGCAGGATACCTACCACACTGGAGGGCAGGGAGCAGGAGGGGGAGTGAATCAGTGCAATTCTTTCCTGCAAAAGGTTTTCAGGGCTGGTCATGAAATATACACAGGGCTGAGACAGACAGACAAACACAAGAAACTGAGGAAGGCCATTCAGCCACCCGGCTCCTGCTTCCTACCCATACAGGTTGATCACTTTAGTTCCAAGATCCAGATCCAACCCATTAGAAACGTGGAAAAGCAGCTGGACTGACTCTAAATTCTCCACATGGATACGGCAAGGCTGCTGGAAGGTTTTGTTGGATCTTTATTCAGGGACAGTGGGTCTTTATACAATAACATCCCAATAACATCCAGAATCCAAGAATGGTTCGAACAGGCAAAGATTTCTTGGACGGTCAACCAAGTGAGACTAATTCTGACAATGAAATCAATAAATGACACACAGTCTGTCCTTAGAAAGGGAATCAAAGGATTCTGGGGAAAAGACAGCAAAAATGGAGCTGCCAATGATCTGACCAGCCATGATCTTACTGAGCGGCATGGCAGAGACCATGGGCCAAACAGCATACCCCCCGCTCCGACCTCCCAACGGGTTACGGACCTGTCAATGTCTGGGGAACACGGATATCAAAGAATCTTCGAGCTGGACCAGGCAATAGGTGGGGTCATGGGGAGGAGTGTGGGGGTGGGGACAGGGTGTGGTCATGGGGAGGAGTGTGGGGGTGGGGACAGTGTGTGGTCATGGGGAGGAGTGTGGGGGTGGGGACAGGGTGTGGTCATGGGGAGGAGTGTGGGGGTGGGGACAGGGTGTGGTCATGGGGAGGAGTGTGGGGGTGGGGACAGGGTGTGGTCATGGGGAGGAGTGTGGGGGTGGGGACAGGGTGTGGTCATGGGGAGGAGTGTGGGGGTGGGGACAGGGTGTGGTCATGGGGAGGAGTGTGGGGGTGGGGACAGGGTGTGGTCATGGGGAGGAGTGTGGGGGTGGGGACAGGCTGTGGTCATGGGGAGGTGTGTGGGGGTGGGGACAGGCTGTGGTCATGGGGAGGAGTGTGGGGGTGGGGACAGGGTGTGGTCATGGGGAGGAGTGTGGGGGTGGGGACAGGGTGTGGTCATGGGGAGGAGTGTGGGGGTGGGGACAGGGTGTGGTCATGGGGAGGTGTGTGGGGGTGGGGACAGGGTGTGGTCATGGGGAGGAGTGTGGGGGTGGGGACAGGGTGTGGTCATGGGGAGGAGTGTGGGGGTGGGGACAGGGTGTGGTCATGGGGAGGAGTGTGGGGGTGGGGACAGGGTGTGGTCATGGGGAGGAGTGTGGGGGTGGGGACAGGGTGTGGTCATGGGGAGGAGTGTGGGGGTGGGGACAGGGTGTGGTCATGGGGAGGAGTGTGGGGGTGGGGACAGGGTGTGGTCATGGGGAGGAGTGTGGGGGTGGGGACAGGGTGTGGTCATGGGGAGGAGTGTGGGGGTGGGGACAGGCTGTGGTCATGGGGAGGTGTGTGGGGGTGGGGACAGGCTGTGGTCATGGGGAGGAGTGTGGGGGTGGGGACAGGGTGTGGTCATGGGGAGGAGTGTGGGGGTGGGGACAGGGTGTGGTCATGGGGAGGAGTGTGGGGGTGGGGACAGGGTGTGGTCATGGGGAGGTGTGTGGGGGTGGGGACAGGGTGTGGTCATGGGGAGGAGTGTGGGGGTGGGGACAGGGTGTGGTCATGGGGAGGAGTGTGGGGGTGGGGACAGGGTGTGGTCATGGGGAGGAGTGTGGGGCTGGGGACAGGGTGTGGTCATGGGGAGGAGTGTGGGGGTGGGGACAGGGTGTGGTCATGGGGAGGAGTGTGGGGGTGGGGACAGGGTGTGGTCATGGGGAGGAGTGTGGGGGTGGGGACAGGGTGTGGTCATGGGGAGGTGTGTGGGGGTGGGGACAGGGTGTGGTCATGGGGAGGAGTGTGGGGGTGGGGACAGGGTGTGGTCATGGGGAGGAGTGTGGGGGTGGGGACAGGGTGTGGTCATGGGGAGGAGTGTGGGGGTGGGGACAGGGTGTGGTCATGGGGAGGAGTGTGGGGGTGGGGACAGGGTGTGGTCATGGGGAGGTGTGTGGGGGTGGGGACAGGGTGTGGTCATGGGGAGGAGTGTGGGGGTGGGGACAGGGTGTGGTCATGGGGAGGAGTGTGGGAGTGGGGACAGGGTGTGGTCATGGGGAGGTGTGTGGGGGTGGGGACAGGCTGTGGTCATGGGGAGGAGTGTGGGGGTTGGGACAGGGTGTGGTCATGGGGAGGAGTGTGGGGGTGGGGACAGGGTGTGGTCATGGGGAGGTGTGTGGGGGTGGGGACAGGGTGTGGTCATGGGGAGGTGTGTGGAGGTGGGGACAGTGTGTGGTCATGGGGAGGTGTGTGGGGGTGGGGACAGGGCGTGGTCATGGGGAGGAGTGTGGGGGTGGGGACAGGGCGTGGTCATGGGGAGGTGTGTGGGGGTGAGGACAGGCTGTGGTCATGGGGAGGTGTGTGGGGGTGGGGACAGGCTGTGGTCATGGGGAGGTGTGTGGGGGTGGGGACGGTGTGGTCATAGGGAGGAGTGTGGGGGTGGGGACGGTGGGGTCAGGGTGTGGTCATTGGGAGGAGGGTGGGGGTGGGGACGGTGGGGTCAGGGTGTGGTCATGGGGAGGAGTGTGGGGGTGGGGACGGTGGGGTCATGGGGAGGAGTGTGGGGGTGGGGACGGTGGGGTCATGGGGAGGAGTGTGGGGGTGGGGACGGTGGAATCATGGGGAGGAGTGTGGGGGTGGGGACGGTGGGGTCAGGGTGTGGTCATGGGGAGGAGTGTGGGGGTGGGGACGGTGGGGTCATGGGGAGGAGGGTGGAGGTGGGGACGGTGGGGTCAGGGTGTGGTCATGGGGAGGAGGGTGGGGGTGGGGACGGTGGGGTCAGGGTGTGGTCATGGGGAGGAGTGTGGGGGTGGGAACGGTGGGGTCATGGGGAGGAGTGTGGGGGTGGGGTCATGGGGAGGAGTGTGGGTGTGGGGACGGTGGGGACAGGGTGTGGTCATGGGGAGGAGTGTGGGGGTGGGGACGGTGGGGTCATGGGGAGGAGTGTAGGGGTGGGGACGGTGGGGTCATGGGGAGGAGTGTGGGGGTGGGGACGGTGGGGTCATGGGGAGCAGTGTGGGGGTGGGGACGGTGGGGTCATGGGGAGGAGTGTGGGGGTGGGGACGGTGGGGTCATGGGGAAGAGTGTGGGGGTGGGGACGGTGGGGTCATGGGGAGGAGTGTGGGGGTGGGGACGGTGTGGTCATGGGGAGGAGTGTGGGGGTGGGGACGGTGTGGTCATGGGGAGGAGTGTGGGGGTGGGGACGGTGTGGTCATGGGGAGGAGTGTGGGGGTGGGGACGGTGGGGCCATGGGGAGGAGTGTGGGGGTGGGGACGGTGTGGTCATGGGGAGGAGTGTGGGGGTGGGGACGGTGGGGTCATGGGGAGGAGTGTGGGGGTGGGGACGGTGTGGTCATGGGGAGGAGTGTGGGGGTGGGGACGGTGTGGTCATGGGGAGGAGTGTGGGGGTGGGGACGGTGGGGTCAGGGTGGGGTCATGGGGAGGATTGTGGGGGTGGGGACGGTGGGGCCATGGGGAGGAGTGTGGGGGTGGGGACGGTGTGGTCATGGGGAGGAGTGTGGGGGTGGGGACGGTGGGGTCATGGGGAGGAGTGTGGGGGTGGGGACGGTGGGGTCATGGGGAGGAGTGTGGGGGTGGGGACGGTGGGGTCATGGGGAGGAGTGTGGGGGTGGGGACGGTGGGGTCATGGGGAGGAGTGTGGGGGTGGGGACGGTGGGGTCATGGGGAGGAGTGTGGGGGTGGGGACGGTGTGGTCATGGGGAGGAGTGTGGGGGTGGGGACGGTGTGGTCATGGGGAGGAGTGTGTGGGTGGGGACGGTGGGGTCATGGGGAGGAGTGTGGGGGTGGGGACGGTGTGGTCATGGGGAGGAGTGTGGGGGTGGGGACGGTGTGGTCATGGGGAGGTGTGTGGGGGTGGGGACGGTGGGGTCATGGGGAGGAGTGTGGGGGTGGGGACGGTGTGGTCATGGGGAGGAGTGTGGGGGTGGGGACGGTGGGGTCATGGGGAGGAGTGTGGGGGTGGGGACGGTGGGGTCATGGGGAGGAGTGTGGGGGTGGGGACAGTGGGGTCATGGGGAGGAGTGTGGGGGTGGGGACGGTGTGGTCATGGGGAGGAGTGTGGGGGTGGGGACGGTGGGGTCATGGGGAGGAGTGTGGGGGTGGGGACGGTGTGGTCATGGGGAGGAGTGTGGGGGTGGGGACGGTGTGGTCATGGGGAGGAGTGTGGGGGTGGGGACGGTGGGGTCATGGGGAGGAGTGTGGGGGTGGGGACGGTGTGGTCATGGGGAGGAGTGTGGGGGTGGGGACGGTGTGGTCATGGGGAGGTGTGTGGGGGTGGGGACGGTGAGGTCATGGGGAGGAGTGTGGGGGTGGGGACGGTGTGGTCATGGGGAGGAGTGTGGGGGTGGGGACGGTGGGGTCATGGTGAGGAGTGTGGGGGTGGGGACGGTGGGGTCATGGGGAGGAGTGTGGGGGTGGGGACAGTGGGGTCATGGGGAGGAGTGTGGGGGTGGGGACGGTGGGGTCATGGGGAGGAGTGTGGGGGTGGGGACGGTGGGGTCAGGGTGTAAGCCGTTGGACAATGTCAGATAATTATTTGCCAAAACAACTTGGTGACCGTCCCAGAGACTCGATGATGTCAGCTCAGTACAAACAGATTCGATTCTGTCCAGCCCCACTCCCCCACTGCCTTCCCTGTCCTGTGGGAAGACCCCCCAATGCCCTTCCGCAGGGAATTCCTGGCCGTTGAAGAAACTGCAATATATTTCCAAGTCGGGATGGTGAGTGACGTGGAGGGCGTGGTGTTCCCACGTATCTGCTGGCCTTTTCCTTCTGGATGGAAGTGGCTATTGGGTTGGAAGGTGCTGAGTGAGGATCTTTGGGGAATTTTCAGCATTTTTGGACCAGCAGTGGGGGCAGGGAGAGCGCAGAGCTGTCGAATTGTGCTCTGGGAAGGTGAGTGAACTGATATATTTGGGCAACTGCTGACATCAGAGTTAGTAACCTCAGGATTGCTACCAGTGCCACGTGCTAGTCAGAGTAGAACTGAAACAATAGGCAGGGTGAATGCTGTGCAGAAAGGAGGGGTTCAGATGTTTGGGACATTGCAACTGGTGGGCAGGTGGGACTAATACAAATGGTCTACTCCTGGGCCTAACTGGAACCAATGTCCTTGGGGGTGCTTTTGCTAACGTTGTTGGGGAGGGTTTAAACTAATGTGGCAGGGGGTGGGAACCAAATTAGGTGGTTAGTGGACAGTAAGGAGTAGAAACTAAAGCCTGTAAAGAACTAGATCATGAAGTCAGCATGACTAAGGGGAAAGAGTAGGCAGGGAGACGATGATGAACACAAAGGAATAGGTAGTCTGAGGTGTATTTGTTTTCATGCAAGATGTGTAATAGGTAAGGCAAATGATCTTAGGGCTTGGATTAGTACCTGGGAGTATGATGCTATTGCTATTCCTGAGACTTGGTTGAGGGAAGAGCATGGTTAGCAACTAAATATCCCAGGATATCGATGCTCCAGGCGGGATAGAGAAGTAGGTACAAGGGGTGGAGGAGGTGCATTACTGGTCAGAGAGGCTATCACAGCTGTGCTGAAGCAGGGCACTATGGAGGACTTGAGCAGTGAGGTGATATGGACAGAGCTCAGAAATAGGAAGGGTGAGGTGACAATATTGGGGCTGTACTCCAGGCCTCCCAACAGTGAGTATGAGATACAGGTACAGATATGGAAACTGATTATGGAAAGTTGCAGGAGCCATAGGGTGGTGGTGATAGGAGATTTTAATTTTCCCAACATTGACTGGGATTCACATAGTGTTAGAGGTCCAGATGGAGCAGAAATTGTAAGGAGCATCCAGGAGGGTTTTCTAGAGCAGTATGTAAATAATCCAACTCAGGAAGGGGCCATACTGGGTCTGCTGTTGGGGAATGAGCCCAGCCAGGTGGATGAAGTTTCAGTCGGGGATTACTTTGGGAATAATGATCACAATTCCGTAAGTCTGAGTACTCATGGACAAAGACGAGAATGGCCCTAAAGGAAGAGTGCTAAATTGGGGAAGACCAACTATACCAAAATGCGGCAGGAGCTGGGGAATGTGGATTGGGATCAGCTGTTTGAAAGGAAATCCACATTTAATATGTGGGAGGCTTTTAAAGAGAGGTTGATTAGAATGCAGGGCAGACATGTCCTTGTGAAAATGAGGGATAGAAATGGCAAGATTAGGGAACCATGGATGACAGGTGAAATTGTGAAACTAGGTAAGAGGAAAAAGGAAGCATACATAAGGTCTAGGCAACTGAAGTCAGACCAAGCTTTGGAAGAATATTGGGAATGTTGGACCAATCTGAAACGAGGAATTAAGAGGGCTAAAAGCGGTCATGAAATATCTTCAGCAAACAGGTGTAAGGAAAATCCCAAAGCTTTTATTCATATATAAGGAGCAAGAGGGCAACCAGAGAAAGGGTTGGCCCACTCAAGGACAAAGAAGGAAAGTTATACATGGAGCCAGAGAGAATGGGTTAGAATCTTAGCGAGTACTTTGCATTGGTACTCACTGAGAAGAGGGACATGATGGATGTTGAGATGAGGGAATGATGTTTGATTACTCTACATCACTGAGGGATAGGATTTATAAGTATCTGGAAAGGCACTGCTTGATTAGGGACAGCCAGCACGGATTTGTGAAGGGTCGGTCTTGCCTTACAAGTCTGATTGAATTCTTTGAGGAGGTGACCAAGCATGTGGATGAGGGTAGAGCAGGGGATGAAGTGTACATGGATTTTAGTAAGGCATTTGATAAGGTTCCCCATGGTAGGCTTATGCGGAAAGTCAGGAGGCATGGGATAGAGGGAAATTTGGCCAAGTGGATAGAAAACTGGCTAACCGGTCGAAGTCAGGGAGTGGTGGTAGATGGTAAATATTCAGCCTGGAGCCCAGTTACAAGTGGAGTTCCGCAGGGATCAGTTCTGGGTCCTCTGCTGTTCGTAATTTTTATTAATGACTTGGATGAGGAAGTCGAAGGGTGGGTCAGTAAATTTGCAGATGATACGAAGATTGGTGGAGTTGATAGTGAGGAGGGCTATTGTCGGCTGCAAAGGGACTTAGATATGATGCAGAGCTGGGCTGAGGAGTGGCAGATGGAGTTCAACCCTGCCAAGTGTGAGGTTGTCCATTTTGGAAAGACAAATAAGAATGCGGAATACAGGGTTAACGGTAGGGTTCTTAGTGAGGTGGAGGAACAGAGGGATCTTGGGGTCTATGTTCATAGATCTTTGAAAGTTGCCACTCAGGTGGATACAGCTTGTAAGAAGGCCTATGGTGTATTAGCGTTCATTAGCAGAGGGATTAAATTCAAGAGTCGTGAGGTGATGTTGCAACTGTACAGGACTTTGGTTAGGCCACATTTGGAGTACTGTGTGCAGTTCTGGTCGCCTCACTTTAGGAAAGATGTGGAAGCTTTGGAGAGGGTGCAGAGAAGATTTACCAGGATGTTGCCTGGAATGGAGAATAGGTCGTACGAGGATAGGTTGAGCGTGCTAGGCCTTTTCTCGTTGGAACGGCGAAGGATGAGGGGTGACTTGATAGAGGTTTATAAGATGATCAGAGGAATACATAGAGTAGACAGTCAGAAACTTTTTACCCAGGTACAACAGAGTGTTCCAAGGGGACATAAATTTAAGGTGAAGGGTGGAAGGTATAGGGGAGATGTCAGGGGCGGGTTCTTTACCCAGAGAGTGGTGGGGGCATGGAATGCGCTGCCTGTGGGAGTGGTAGAGTCAGAATCTTTGGTGACCTTTAAGCGGCAATTGGATAGGTACATGGATGGGTGCTTAAGCTAGGACAAATGTTCGGCACAACATCGTGGGCCAGCAGAAGGAGGGAGGAAGTGTTGGGCATTCTAAAAGGCATTAAGGTGGACAAGTCCCCAGGTCTGGATGGGATCTATCCCAGGTTTCTGAGGAGAGAGGAACTAGTTAGGGCCTTAACAGATATCTTTGCAGTATCCTTGAACACGGATGAGGTCCCAGAGGACTAGAGAATTGCTAATGCTGTCCCCTTGTTTAAGAAGGATAGCAGGGATAATCCAGGTAATTATAGACCGGCGAGCCTGACGTCAGTGGTAGGGAAGCTGCTGGAGAAGATAGTGAGGGACAGGATCTATCCCCATTTGGAAGAAAATGGGCTTGTCAGTGACACGCAACATGGTTTTGAACAGGGAAGGTCATGTCTGTCCAATTTAATAGAATTCTTTGAGGAAGTTACAGAGTTGATTGATGAGGGAAGAGCTATCGATGTCATATACATGGACATCAGTAAGGCATTTGATAAGGTTCCCCATGGTAGGCTGTAGGAGAAGGTGAGGTCGCATGGGGTCCAGGGTGTACGAGCTAGATGGATAGAGAACTGGCTGGGCAGCAACAGACAGAGAGTAATCGTGGAAGTGAGTTTCTCAAAATGGAGACCTGTGACCAGTGGTGTTCCACAAGGATCTGCGCTGGGGCCACTGTTGTTTGTGACAGACATAAATGATTTGGAGGAAAGTGTAGGTGATCTGATTAGCAAGTTTGCAGATGACACTAAGATTGGTGGAGTAGCAGATAGTGAAGGGGACTGAAAGAGAATGCAGCAGAAGATAGATAGATTGGAATGTTGACGAAATGGCAGATGGAGTTCAATCCAGGCAAATGCGAGGTGATGCATTTTGGAAGATCCAACTTAAGAGCGAACTATATGGTAAATGGAAAAGTCCTGGGTAAAATTAATGTACAGAGTGATCTGGGTGTTCAGGTCCATTGTATCCTGAAAGTGGCAACACGGGTCAGTAGAGTGTTCAAGAAGGCATACAGCATGCTTTCCTTCATTGGACGGGGTGTTGAGTACAAGAGTTGGCAGGTCATGTTACAGTTGTATAAGACTTTGGTTCGGTCACATTTAGAATACTGCATACAGTTCTGGTCGCCTCATTACCAAAAGGACATGAATGCCTTGGAGAGGGTACAGAGGAGGTTCACTAGATGTTGCCTGGTCTGGAGGGCACTAGCTATGAAGACAGGTTGAGTGGATTAAGATTATTTTCATTAGAAAGACAGAGGTTGAAGGGTGACCTGATTGAAGTCTACAAAATGATGAGGAGTATTGACAGGGTAGATAGCAAGAAGCTTTTTCCCCCAGAGTGGGGGATTCAATTACCGGTGTCATGAGTTCAAGATGAAAGGGGAAAGGTTAAAGGTAGATATGCATGGGAAGTTCTTTACACAGAGGGAGGTAGGTGCCTGGAATGCATTACCAGAGGAGGTGGTAGAGGTGGGCACGACAGCATCATTTAATATGTATCTGGACGGACGCATGAATGGGCAGGAAGCAGAGGGCTACAAAATAGGCAACAGGTTTAGGTAGAGGATCTGGATCAGTGTAGGCTTGGAGGGCCGAAGGGCCTGTTCCTGTGCTGGAATTTCCTTTTTACTTAGCTCTTCGAATTTCTGCACTGTATCTTGTTGCTAGTACACGGTGCTGCTACTGAGCATCAGTGGTGTCAGTGCTGTTCCTCATCAGTGTCCTCTGCTTTTCTGTATTGACCCTATACTGGAGTGATAAGGGTCAAGGGTCAGTGTCTGGGTGTCAGTGAGGTCAGGCATCAATCCCTTGGATATTTTCTCACCGTGTTCTGTCCGCCTTCGGAATGACAACTTCTGCGTCTGAGATTGGTGAAAACCTCCATCAGATTGACTGCTGGAGTTGGAGCCTGGAATCATGTTGGTCTGTCAGAGAGACAAGGCATGAACTGGGACATTACACAACACAACGACCAGCCATAACACTGACTGCAGGGTAGGAGGTGGAGAGACACTGATACAGAAGATACAGGGAGGCACATGGCACAGTGGTTAGCACTGCTGCCTTACAGCGCCAGAGACCCGGGTTCAATTCCAGCCTCAGGAAACCGTCTGTGTGGAGTTTGCACATTCTCCCTGTGTCTGCGCGGATCTCCTCTGGGTGGTCCGGTTTCCTGCCACAGTCCACTAAATTGCCCGTAGTGTTAGGTGAAAGAGTACATGTAGGGGAATGGTTCTGGGTGGGTTGTTTTTCGGAGGGTCAGTGTGGACTTGTTGGGCCGAAGGGCCCGTTTCCACACTGTGATTAATCTAATCCAATCAAGATAAAAAAATTGTGTCAGGAAAAACCGTTCGATCAGGAGGTCAGTTCAGGAAGAAGCTGCATCAAAGAAGTGTGTAACAGACTGGGAGGAGAGTGCAGTGAGTCAGTATCACTGTGTAACAGACTGGGAGGAGTGTGCGGTGAGTCAGTATCACTGTGTAACAGACTGGGAGGAGTGTGCGGTGAGTCAGTATCACTGTGTAACAGACTGGGAGGAGTGTGCGGTGAGTCAGTATCACTGTGTAACAGACTGGGAGGAGTGTGCGGTGAGTCAGTATCACTGTGTAACAGACTGGGAGGAGAGTGCGGTGAGTCAGTATCATGTGTAACAGACTGGGAGGGGTGTGCGGTGAGTCAGTATCACTGTGTAACAGACTGGGAGGAGTGTGCGGTGAGTCAGTATCACTGTGTAACAGACTGGGAGGAGTGTGCGGTGAGTCAGTATCACTGTGTAACAGACTGGGAGGAGTGTGCGGTGAGTCAGTATCACTGTGTAACAGACTGGGAGGAGAGTGCGGTGAGTCAGTATCACTGTGTAACAGACTGGGAGGAGTGTGCATGAGTCAGTATCACTGTGTAACAGACTGGGAGGAGTGTGCAGTGAGTCAGTATCACTGTGTAACAGACTGGGAGGAGTGTGCGGTGAGTCAGTATCACTGTGTAACAGACTGGGAGGAGTGTGCGGTGAGTCAGTATCACTGTGTAACAGACTGGGAGGAGTGTGCATGAGTCAGTATCACTGTGTAACAGACTGGGAGGAGTGTGCGGTGAGTCAGTATCACTGTGTAACAGACTGGGAGGAGTGTGCATGAGTCAGTATCACTGTGTAACAGACTGGGAGGAGTGTGCATGAGTCAGTATCACTGTGTAACAGACTGGGAGGAGTGTGCGGTGAGTCAGTATCACTGTGTAACAGACTGGGAGGAGTGTGCAATGAGTCAGTATCACTGTGTAACAGACTGGGAGGAGTGTGCATGAGTCAGTATCACTGTGTAACAGACTGGGAGGAGTGTGCATGAGTCAGTATCACTGTGTAACAGACTGGGAGGAGTGTGCGGTGAGTCAGTATCACTCTGTAACAGACTGGGAGGGGTGTGCGGTGAGTCAGTATCACTGTGTAACAGACTGGGAGGAGTGTGCATGAGTCAGTATCACTGTGTAACAGACTGGGAGGAGTGTGCATGAGTCAGTATCACTGTGTAACAGACTGGGAGGAGTGTGCAGTGAGTCAGTATCACTGTGTAACAGACTGGGAGGAGTGTGCAATGAGTCAGTATCACTGTGTAACAGACTGGGAGGAGTGTGCGGTGAGTCAGTATCACTGTGTAACAGACTGGGAGGAGAGTGCGGTGAGTCAGTATCACTGTGTAACAGACTGGGAGGAGAGTGCAGTGAGTCAGTATCACTGTGTAACAGACTGGGAGGAGTGTGCAATGAGTCAGTATCACTGTGTAACAGACTGGGAGGAGTGTGCGGTGAGTCAGTATCACTGTGTAACAGACTGGGGGGAGTGTGCGGTGAGTCAGTATCACTGTGTAACAGACTGGGAGGAGTGTGCGGTGAGTCAGTATCACTGTGTAACAGACTGGGAGGGGTGTGCGGTGAGTCAGTATCACTGTGTAACAGACTGGGAGGAGAGTGCGGTGAGTCAGTATCACTGTGTAACAGACTGGGAGGGGTGTGCAGTGAGTCAGTGTCACTGTGTAACAGACTGGGAGGGGTGTGCGGTGAGTCAGTATCACTGTGTAACAGACTGGGGGGATAGTGCGGTGAGTCAGTATCACTGTGTAACAGACTGGGCGGAGTGTGCAGTGGGTCAGTATCAGTGTGTAACAGACTGGGAGGAGTGTGCGGTGAGTCAGTCTCACTGTGTAACAGACTGGGAGGAGTGTGCAGTGAGTCAGTATCACTGTGTAACAGACTGGGAGGAGAGTGCAGTGAGTCAGTATCACTGTGTAACAGACTGGGAGGGGTGTGCGGTGAGTCAGTATCACTGTGTAACAGACTGGGAGGAGTGTGCAGTGAGTCAATATCACTAACAGACTGGGAGGAGTGTGCGGTGAGTCAGTCTCACTGTGTAACAGACTGGGAGGAGTGTGCAGTGAGTCAGTATCACTGTGTAACAGACTGGGAGGAGTGTGCAGTGAGTCAGTATCGCACTGTAACAGACTGGGAGGGGTGTGCAGTGAGTCAGTATCGCAGTGTAACAGACTGGGAGGGGTGTGCGGTGAGTCAGTATCACTGTGTAACAGACTGGGAGGAGTGTGCAGTGAGTCAGTATCGCAGTGTAACAGACTGGGAGGGGTGTGCGGTGAGTCAGTATCACTGTGTAACAGACTGGGGGGAGTGTGCGGTGAGTCAGTATCACTATGTAACAGACTGGGAGGAGTGTGCAATGAGTCAGTATCACTGTGTAACAGACTGGGAGGAGTGTGCGGTGAGTCAGTATCGCTGTGTAACAGACTGGGAGGGGTGTGCAGTGAGTCAGTATCACTGTGTAACAGACTGGGAGGAGTGTGCGGTGGGTCAGTATCACTGTGAAACAGACTGGGAGGAGTGTGCAGTGAGTCAGTGTCACTGTGTAACAGACTGGGAGGAGTGTGCAGTGGGTCAGTATCACTGTGAAACAGACTGGGAGGAGTGTGCAGTGGGTCTGTATCACTGTGTAACAGACTGGGAGGGGTGTGCGGTGAGTCAGTCTCACTGTGTAACAGACTGGGAGGAGAGTGCAGTGAGTCAGTATCGCTGTGTAACAGACTGGGAGGGGTGTGCGGTGAGTCAGTCTCACTGTGTAACAGACTGGGAGGAGAGTGCAGTGAGTCAGTGTCACTGTGTAACAGACTGGGAGGAGAGTGCAGTGGGTCTGTATCACTGTGTAACAGACTGGGAGGGGTGTGCGGTGAGTCAGTCTCACTGTGTAACAGACTGGGAGGAGAGTGCAGTGAGTCAGTATCGCTGTGTAACAGACTGGGCGGAGAGTGCGGTGAGTCAGTATCACTGTGTAACAGACTGGGAGGGGTGTGCAGTGAGTCAGTATCACTGTGTAACAGACTGGGGGGAGTGTGCGGTGAGTCAGTATCACTGTGTAACAGACTGGGAGGAGTGTGCAGTGGGTCAGTATCACTGTGTAACAGACTGGGAGGAGTGTGCAGTGAGTCAGTATCACTGTGTAACAGACTGGGAGGAGTGTGCATGAGTCAGTATCACTGTGTAACAGACTGGGAGGAGTGTGCAGTGAGTCAGTATCACTGTGTAACAGACTGGGAGGAGTGTGCATGAGTCAGTATCACTGTGTAACAGACTGGGAGGAGTGTGCAGTGAGTCAGTATCGCAGTGTAACAGACTGGGGGGAGTGTGCAGTGAGTCAGTATCACTGTGTAACAGACTGGGAGGAGTGTGCATGAGTCAGTATCACTGTGTAACAGACTGGGAGGAGTGTGCGGTGAGTCAGTATCGCAGTGTAACAGACTGGGAGGGGTGTGCAGTGAGTCAGTATCGCAGTGTAACAGACTGGGAGGGGTGTGCAGTGAGTCAGTATCACTGTGTAACAGACTGGGAGGAGTGTGCGGTGAGTCAGTCTCACTGTGTAACAGACTGGGAGGAGTGTGCAGTGAGTCAGTATCACTGTGTAACAGACTGGGAGGAGTGTGCAGTGAGTCAGTATCGCTGTGTAACAGACTGGGAGGAGTGTGCAGTGAGTCAGTATCACTGTGTAACAGACTGGGAGGGGTGTGCAGTGAGTCAGTGTCACTGTGTAACAGACTGGGAGGAGTGTGCGGTGAGTCAGTATCACTGTGTAACAGACTGGGAGGGGTGTGCAGTGAGTCAGTATCACTGTGTAACAGACTGGGAGGAGTGTGCATGAGTCAGTATCACTGTGTAACAGACTGGGAGGAGTGTGCAGTGAGTCAGTATCACTGTGTAACAGACTGGGAGGGGTGTGCAGTGAGTCAGTATCACTGTGTAACAGACTGGGAGGAGTGTGCGGTGAGTCAGTATCGCAGTGTAACAGACTGGGAGGGGTGTGCAGTGAGTCAGTATCACTGTGTAACAGACTGGGAGGAGTGTGCAGTGAGTCAGTATCACTGTGTAACAGACTGGGAGGAGTGTGCAGTGAGTCAGTATCACTGTGTAACAGACTGGAAGGAGTGTGCAGTGAGTCAGTATCGCTGTGTAACAGACTGGGAGGAGTGTGCGGTGAGTCAGTATCACTGTGTAACAGACTGGGAGGAGTGTGCAGTGAGTCAGTATCACTGTGTAACAGACTGGGAGGGGTGTGCGGTGAGTCAGTATCACTGTGTAACAGACTGGGAGGAGTGTGCAGTGAGTCAGTATCACTGTGTAACAGACTGGGAGGAGTGTGCAGTGAGTCAGTATCACTGTGTAACAGACTGGGAGGAGTGTGCAGTGAGTCAGTATCACTGTGTAACAGACTGGGAGGGGTGTGCGGTGAGTCAGTATCACTGTGTAACAGACTGGGAGGAGTGTGCAGTGAGTCAGTATCACTGTGTAACAGACTGGGAGGAGTGTGCAGTGAGTCAGTATCACTGTGTAACAGACTGGGAGGAGTGTGCAGTGAGTCAGTATCACTGTGTAACAGACTGGGAGGAGTGTGCAGTGAGTCAGTATCGCAGTGTAACAGACTGGGAGGAGTGTGCGGTGAGTCAGTATCGCTGTGTAACAGACTGGGAGGGGTGTGCGGTGAGTCAGTATCACTGTGTAACAGACTGGGAGGAGTGTGCGGTGAGTCAGTATCGCTGTGTAACAGACTGGGAGGAGTGTGCAGTGAGTCAGTATCACTGTGTAACAGACTGGGAGGAGTGTGCGGTGAGTCAGTATCGCTGTGTAACAGACTGGGAGGGGTGTGCAGTGAGTCAGTATCACTGTGTAACAGACTGGGAGGAGTGTGCAGTGAGTCAGTATCACTGTGTAACAGACTGGGAGGAGTGTGCAGTGAGTCAGTATCACTGTGTAACAGACTGGGAGGAGTGTGCGGTGAGTCAGTATCGCAGTGTAACAGACTGGGAGGGGTGTGCAGTGAGTCAGTATCGCTGTGTAACAGACTGGGAGGAGTGTGCAGTGAGTCAGTATCGCAGTGTAACAGACTGGGAGGGGTGTGCGGTGAGTCAGTATCACTGTGTAACAGACTGGGAGGAGTGTGCAGTGAGTCAGTATCGCAGTGTAACAGACTGGGAGGAGTGTGCAGTGAGTCAGTGTCACTGTGTAACAGACTGGGAGGAGTGTGCAGTGAGTCAGTGTCACTGTGTAACAGACTGGGAGGAGTGTGCATGAGTCAGTATCACTGTGTAACAGACTGGGAGGAGTGTGCGGTGAGTCAGTATCACTGTGTAACAGACTGGGAGGGGTGTGCAGTGAGTCAGTATCACTGTGTAACAGACTGGGAGGAGTGTGCATGAGTCAGTATCACTGTGTAACAGACTGGGAGGAGTGTGCATGAGTCAGTATCACTGTGTAACAGACTGGGAGGAGTGTGCAGTGAGTCAGTATCGCAGTGTAACAGACTGGGAGGGGTGTGCAGTGAGTCAGTGTCACTGTGTAACAGACTGGGAGGAGTGTGCAGTGAGTCAGTATCACTGTGTAACAGACTGGGAGGAGTGTGCAGTGAGTCAGTATCGCAGTGTAACAGACTGGGAGGGGTGTGCAGTGAGTCAGTGTCACTGTGTAACAGACTGGGAGGGGTGTGCAGTGAGTCAGTATCACTGTGTAACAGACTGGGAGGAGTGTGCAGTGAGTCAGTATCGCAGTGTAACAGACTGGGAGGGGTGTGCAGTGAGTCAGTGTCACTGTGTAACAGACTGGGAGGAGTGTGCATGAGTCAGTATCACTGTGTAACAGACTGGGAGGAGTGTGCGGTGAGTCAGTATCACTGTGTAACAGACTGGGAGGGGTGTGCAGTGAGTCAGTATCACTGTGTAACAGACTGGGAGGAGTGTGCATGAGTCAGTATCACTGTGTAACAGACTGGGAGGAGTGTGCATGAGTCAGTATCACTGTGTAACAGACTGGGAGGAGTGTGCGGTGAGTCAGTATCACTGTGTAACAGACTGGGAGGAGTGTGCGGTGAGTCAGTATCACTGTGTAACAGACTGGGAGGAGTGTGCAGTGAGTCAGTATCACTGTGTAACAGACTGGGAGGAGTGTGCGGTGAGTCAGTATCACTGTGTAACAGACTGGGAGGAGTGTGCGGTGAGTCAGTATCACTGTGTAACAGACTGGGAGGAGTGTGCAATGAGTCAGTATCACTGTGTAACAGACTGGGAGGGGTGTGCGGTGAGTCAGTATCACTGTGTAACAGACTGGGAGGGGTGTGCATGAGTCAGTATCACTGTGTAACAGACTGGGGGGAGAGTACGGTGAGTCAGTATCACTGTGTAACAGACTGGGAGGGGTGTGCGGTGAGTCAGTATCACTGTGTAACAGACTGGGAGGAGTGTGCAGTGAGTCAGTATCACTGTGTAACAGACTGGGAGGGGTGTGCGGTGAGTCAGTATCACTGTGTAACAGACTGGGAGGAGTGTGCGGTGAGTCAGTATCACTGTGTAACAGACTGGGAGGAGTGTGCGGTGAGTCAGTATCACTGTGTAACAGACTGGGAGGAGTGTGCAGTGAGTCAGTATCACTGTGTAACAGACTGGGAGGAGTGTGCGGTGAGTCAGTATCACTGTGTAACAGACTGGAAGGAGAGTGCAGTGAGTCAGTATCACTGTGTAACAGACTGGGAGGAGTGTGCGGTGAGTCAGTATCATGTGTAACAGACTGGGAGGAGTGTGCAGTGGGTCAGTATCGCAGTGTAACAGACTGGGAGGGGTGTGCGGTGAGTCAGTATCACTGTGTAACAGACTGGGGGTAGAGTGCGGTGAGTCAGTATCACTGTGTAACAGACTGGGAGGAGAGTGCGGTGAGTCAGTATCATGTGTAACAGACTGGGAGGGGTGTGCGGTGAGTCAGTATCACTGTGTAACAGACTGGGAGGGGTGTGCAGTGAGTCAGTATCACTGTGTAACAGACTGGGAGGGGTGTGCGGTGAGTCAGTATCACTGTGTAACAGACTGGGAGGAGTGTGCAGTGAGTCAGTATCACTGTGTAACAGACTTGGAGGAGAGTGCAGTGAGTCAGTATCACTGTGTAACAGACTGGGAGGAGTGTGCATGAGTCAGTATCACTGTGTAACAGACTGGGAGGAGAGTGCAGTGAGTCAGTATCACTGTGTAACAGACTTGGAGGAGAGTGCAGTGAGTCAGTATCACTGTGTAACAGACTTGGAGGAGAGTGCAGTGAGTCAGTATCACTGTGTAACAGACTTGGAGGAGAGTGCAGTGAGTCAGTATCACTGTGTAACAGACTGGGAGGAGAGTGCAGTGAGTCAGTATCACTGTGTAACAGACTGGGAGGGGTGTGCGGTGAGTCAGTATCACTGTGTAACAGACTGGGAGGAGTGTGCAGTGAGTCAGTATCACTGTGTAACAGACTGGGAGGAGTGTGCAGTGAGTCAGTATCACTGTGTAACAGACTGGGAGGAGAGTGCAGTGAGTCAGTATCACTGTGTAACAGACTGGGAGGGGTGTGCAGTGAGTCAGTATCACTGTGTAACAGACTGGGAGGGGTGTGCGGTGAGTCAGTATCACTGTGTAACAGACTGGGAGGGGTGTGCAGTGAGTCAGTATCACTGTGTAACAGACTGGGAGGGGTGTGCAGTGAGTCAGTATCACTGTGTAACAGACTGGGAGGAGAGTGCGGTTAGTCAGTGTCACTGTGTAACAGACTGGGGGAGGGTGCTGTGAGTCAGTATCACTGTGTAACAGACTGGGAGGAGTGTGCAGTGAGTCAGTATCGCTGTGTAACAGACTGGGAGGGGTGTGCGGTGAGTCAGTATCACTGTGTAACAGACTGGGAGGAGTGTGCAGTGAGTCAGTATCACTGTGTAACAGACTGGGAGGAGTGTGCAGTGAGTCAGTATCACTGTGTAACAGACTGGGGGTAGAGTGCGGTGAGTCAGTATCACTGTGTAACAGACTGGGGGGGGTGTGCAGTGAGTCAGTATCACTGTGTAACAGACTGGGAGGAGAGTGCGGTGAGTCAGTATCACTGTGTAACAGACTGGGAGGAGTGTGCGGTGAGTCAGTATCACTGTGTAACAGACTGGGAGGAGTGTGCAGTGAGTCAGTATCGCTGTGTAACAGACTGGGAGGGGTGTGCGGTGAGTCAGTATCGCAGTGTAACAGACTGGGAGGAGTGTGCAGTGAGTCAGTATCGCTGTGTAACAGACTGGGAGGGGTGTGCGGTGAGTCAGTATCACTGTGTAACAGACTGGGAGGGGTGTGCAGTGAGTCAGTATCGCAGTGTAACAGACTGGGAGGAGTGTGCGGTGAGTCAGTATCACTGTGTAACAGACTGGGAGGAGTGTGCGGTGAGTCAGTATCACTGTGTAACAGACTGGGAGGAGAGTGCAGTGAGTCAGTATCACTGTGTAACAGACTGGGAGGAGTGTGCAGTGAGTCAGTATCGCAGTGTAACAGACTGGGAGGAGTGTGCGGTGAGTCAGTATCACTGTGTAACAGACTGGGAGGGGTGTGCAGTGAGTCAGTATCGCTGTGTAACAGACTGGGGGAGGGTGCAGTGAGTCAGTATCACTGTGTAACAGACTGGGAGGAGTGTGCAGTGAGTCAGTATCACTGTGTAACAGACTGGGAGGGGTGTGCAGTGAGTCAGTATCGCTGTGTAACAGACTGGGGGAGGGTGCAGTGAGTCAGTATCACTGTGTAACAGACTGGGAGGGGTGTGCAGTGAGTCAGTATCACTGTGTAACAGACTGGGAGGGGTGTGCAGTGAGTCAGTATCGCAGTGTAACAGACTGGGAGGGGTGTGCAGTGAGTCAGTATCACTGTGTAACAGACTGGGAGGAGTGTGCGGTGAGTCAGTATCACTGTGTAACAGACTGGGAGGAGTGTGCATGAGTCAGTATCACTGTGTAACAGACTGGGAGGGGTGTGCATGAGTCAGTATCACTGTGTAACAGACTGGGAGGGGTGTGCAGTGAGTCAGTATCACTGTGTAACAGACTGGGAGGGGTGTGCAGTGAGTCAGTATCGCAGTGTAACAGACTGGGAGGGGTGTGCAGTGAGTCAGTATCACTGTGTAACAGACTGGGAGGAGTGTGCGGTGAGTCAGTATCACTGTGTAACAGACTGGGAGGAGTGTGCATGAGTCAGTATCACTGTGTAACAGACTGGGAGGAGTGTGCATGAGTCAGTATCACTGTGTAACAGACTGGGAGGGGTGTGCAGTGAGTCAGTATCACTGTGTAACAGACTGGGAGGGGTGTGCATGAGTCAGTATCACTGTGTAACAGACTGGGAGGAGTGTGCATGAGTCAGTATCGCAGTGTAACAGACTGGGAGGGGTGTGCAGTGGGTCAGTATCACTGTGTAACAGACTGGGAGGAGAGTGCAGTGAGTCAGTATCACTGTGTAACAGACTGGGAGGGGTGTGCAGTGAGTCAGTATCACTGTGTAACAGACTGGGAGGGGTGTGCAGTGAGTCAGTATCACTGTGTAACAGACTGGGAGGGGTGTGCAGTGAGTCAGTATCACTGTGTAACAGACTGGGAGGAGAGTGCAGTGAGTCAGTATCACTGTGTAACAGACTGGGAGGGGTGTGCAGTGAGTCAGTATCACTGTGTAACAGACTGGGGGAGGGTGCTGTGAGTCAGTATCACTGTGTAACAGACTGGGAGGAGAGTGCGGTGAGTCAGTATCACTGTGTAACAGACTGGGAGGAGAGTGCGGTTAGTCAGTGTCACTGTGTAACAGACTGGGGGAGGGTGCTGTGAGTCAGTATCACTGTGTAACAGACTGGGAGGAGAGTGCAATGAGTCAGTATCAGTGTGTAACAGACTGGGAGGAGAGTGCACTGAGTCAGTATCACTGTGTAACAGACTGGGAGGAGAGTGCGGTTAGTCAGTGTCACTGTGTAACAGACTGGGGGAGGGTGCTGTGAGTCAGTATCACTGTGTAACAGACTGGGAGGAGAGTGCAGTGAGTCAGTATCACTGTGTAACAGACTGGGAGGAGAGTGCGGTGAGTCAGTATCACTGTGTAACAGACTGGGAGGAGAGTGCAGTGAGTCAGTATCACTGTGTAACAGACTGGGAGGAGAGTGCGGTGAGTCAGTATCACTGTGTAACAGACTGGGAGGAGAGTGCGGTGAGTCAGTATCACTGTGTAACAGACTGGGAGGAGAGTGCAATGAGTCAGTATCAGTGTGTAACAGACTGGGAGGAGTGTGCGGTGAGTCAGTATCACTGTGTAACAGACTGGGAGGAGAGTGCGGTGAGTCAGTATCACTGTGTAACAGACTGGGAGGAGAGTGCAATGAGTCAGTATCAGTGTGTAACAGACT
This sequence comes from Chiloscyllium plagiosum, assembly GCF_037043375.1. Classification (NCBI taxonomy): domain Eukaryota; kingdom Metazoa; phylum Chordata; class Chondrichthyes; order Orectolobiformes; family Hemiscylliidae; genus Chiloscyllium; species Chiloscyllium plagiosum. The sequence continues at coordinate 150,475,452 of NW_028270142.1, forward strand.
GGGAGGAGAGTGCAGTGAGTCAGTATCACTGTGTAACAGACTGGGAGGAGAGTGCAGTGAGTCAGTATCACTGTGTAACAGACTGGGAGGAGTGTGTGGTGAGTCAGTATCACTGTGTAACAGACTGGGAGGAGAGTGCGGTGAGTCAGTATCACTGTGTAACAGACTGGGAGGAGAGTGCGGTGAGTCAGTATCACTGTGTAACAGACCGGGAGGAGAGTGCAGTGAGTCAGTATCACTGTGTAACAGACTGGGAGGAGAGTGCGGTGAGTCAGTATCACTGTGTAACAGACTGGGAGGAGTGTGCAGTGAGTCAGTATCACTGTGTAACAGACTGGGAGGAGAGTGCGGTGAGTCAGTATCACTGTGTAACAGACTGGGAGGAGAGTGCGGTTAGTCAGTATCACTGTGTAACAGACTGGGAGGAGAGTGCAGTGAGTCAGTATCACTGTGTAACAGACTGGGAGGGGTGTGCAGTGAGTCAGTATCACTGTGTAACAGACTGGGAGGAGTGTGCGGTGAGTCAGTATCACTGTGTAACAGACTGGGAGGAGAGTGCGGTGAGTCAGTATCACTGTGTAACAGACTGGGAGGAGAGTGCAGTGAGTCAGTATCACTGTGTAACAGACTGGGAGGGGTGTGCAGTGAGTCAGTATCACTGTGTAACAGACTGGGAGGAGAGTGCAATGAGTCAGTATCAGTGTGTAACAGACTGGGAGGAGTGTGCAGTGAGTCAGTATCACTGTGTAACAGACTGGGAGGGGTGTGCGGTGAGTCAGTATCACTGTGTAACAGACTGGGAGGAGAGTGCGGTGAGTCAGTATCACTGTGTAACAGACTGGGAGGGGTGTGCGGTGAGTCAGTATCACTGTGTAACAGACTGGGAGGGGTGTGCGGTGAGTCAGTGTCACTGTGTAACAGACTGGGAGGGGTGTGCGGTGAGTCAGTGTCACTGTGTAACAGACTGGGAGGGGTGTGCGGTGAGTCAGTATCACTGTGTAACAGACTGGGGGAGGGTGCTGTGAGTCAGTATCACTGTGTAACAGACTGGGAGGGGTGTGCGGTGAGTCAGTATCACTGTGTAACAGACTGGGAGGGGTGTGCGGTGAGTCAGTATCACTGTGTAACAGACTGGGAGGGGTGTGCAGTGAGTCAGTATCACTGTGTAACAGACTGGGAGGAGTGTGCGGTGAGTCAGTATCACTGTGTAACAGACTGGGAGGGGTGTGCGGTGAGTCAGTATCACTGTGTAACAGACTGGGAGGGGTGTGCGGTGAGTCAGTATCACTGTGTAACAGACTGGGGGGAGTGTGCAGTGAGTCAGTGTCACTGTGTAACAGACTGGGAGGGGTGTGCGGTGAGTCAGTATCACTGTGTAACAGACTGGGAGGAGTGTGCGGTGAGTCAGTATCACTGTGTAACAGACTGGGAGGGGTGTGCAGTGAGTCAGTATCACTGTGTAACAGACTGGGAGGAGAGTGCAGTGAGTCAGTATCAGTGTGTAACAGACTGGGGGGAGTGTGCGGTGAGTCAGTATCACTGTGTAACAGACTGGGAGGGGTGTGCGGTGAGTCAGTATCACTGTGTAACAGACTGGGAGGAGAGTGCAGTGAGTCAGTATCACTGTGTAACAGACTGGGGGGAGTGTGCGGTGAGTCAGTGTCACTGTGTAACAGACTGGGAGGGGTGTGCGGTGAGTCAGTGTCACTGTGTAACAGACTGGGAGGGGTGTGCGGTGAGTCAGTATCACTGTGTAACAGACTGGGAGGAGTGTGTAGTGAGTCAGTATCACTGTGTAACAGACTGGGAGGGGTGTGCGGTGAGTCAGTGTCACTGTGTAACAGACTGGGAGGAGTGTGCGGTGAGTCAGTGTCACTGTGTAACAGACTGGGAGGAGTGTGCAGTGAGTCAGTATCACTGTGTAACAGACTGGGAGGAGTGTGCAGTGAGTCAGTATCACTGTGTAACAGACTGGGAGGAGTGTGCGGTGAGTCAGTGTCACTGTGTAACAGACTGGGGGAGTGTGCGGTGAGTCAGTATCACTGTGTAACAGACTGGGAGGAGAGTGCGGTGAGTCAGTATCACTGTGTAACAGACTGGGAGGAGTGTGCAGTGAGTCAGTATCATGTGTAACAGACTGGGAGGAGTGTGCAGTGAGTCAGTATCACTGTGTAACAGACTGGGAGGAGTGTGCAGTGAGTCAGTATCACTGTGTAACAGACTGGGGGGAGAGTGCGGTGAGTCAGTATCACTGTGTAACAGACTGGGAGTGGCAATGAGTGTTTAATACCTACAGGGAGGAGTACCTTGAACCTGTTTGTATCTGTGCGGCCTCACGGGACATCACAGGATAATAGGTTGGCGATGAATAGTTTTTCTGATTGTTTTGATTGGCCAGGTGACTTAGTCAGGAGCTGTCCCTATGGCTGTGGAATGTTGTCTGGAAATTCACTTTGGAATATTAAACATGCCATTTAATAAACAAAAACCCAGGGGGAGACCCTTCTGTCCATCGTGTGCTCAGACACAGGATGCGTTTTGTGCATGTGCTGGGAATCACACCTGTAATATCCCGATGTCTCCTTATTCATGAGGAGAGGGTCTGGGTGGGTGGTGTGGTGCACCTGGAGTATGTGGGTGCCTGGTGGAGGTGGGTACTGCAGATGCTGGAGATCTGACTCTACATCATACTGGTGCTGGAAAAGCACAGCAGGTCAGGCAGCATCCGAGAAGCAGGAAAATCCACGTTTTGGGCAAATTCCTGATGAAGGGCTTTTGCCCGAAATGTCGATTTTCCTGCTCCTCAGATGCTGCCTGACCTGCTGTGCTTTTCCAGCACCACTCTAATCTTGTAAGTGGATGCCAGTACAATCCCCAGCAGACGATATCTGTAATAAATGTTGGTAGCTTAAGGAAGTCTGGCTAAGACTGAGCTTTGAACGCTCAGGGTGGGGGAAGAGGTACCTGGACGATGTGTTACAGGAGACAGTCAGACTCCACCAATTAACCTGGCCCGGGGTCAAGGACACGATGGTGTGACTGAGGCAGAGGTCAGCTGGGGAGCAGCCTCAGCCAATGTCTTATCCTGGACTGGCCAAGCACACAGACAACACAGAGGAAAGTCACCACCATACCATTGTACGGTCAGACTCGGGGGACCAAATACCAGGGGAATAGCCACAGCTCTCTGCAGCAGGCATCACTGTGGGCTGCGGTGAGAGGGGTGGGATATACAAAGGTCCTGAGGGGCAACCCTTTCACTGAACTGCCAGAGGAAGTGGTGGAGGCTGGTACAATTACAGTATTTAAGAGGCATCTGGATGGGTATATGAATAGGAAGGGTCTGGAGGGACATGGGCCGGGTGCTGACTAGATTTGTTTAGGATATCTGGTCAGCACGGATGAGTTGGACCGAAGGGTCTGTTTCTGTGCTGTATGACTCTCTCAGAATAAGAATTGTACTCACATCACGAAGATTAAAGGTGATCTCCAGGTTGGACCAGAAATGGTCTGAGAATTCGGGATACATGTCCAGTATGTCGAGCAGGTCCTCTCGCTGGATTTTGTGAAGGTCACAGTAGGTCAGTGCACGCACGTCAGCGTTCGACTTGCCAGGGCGGGCGTACATATTGATTGGTTCCCCAAAAATGTCGTTCTTACCTACAAGCTCAGAGCAAACAGAACAGCAGTAAACGACAGTGACAGAGAGTAAGACAAGCAGCTGGAGGCTCTGAGGCGGGATTGGGGGCCGCGCGGTCGTGGGGGGGGCTGCGCGGTCGGGGGGGAGGGCTGCGCGGTCAGGGGGGGGGGGGCCGCGCGGTCAGGGGGGGGTGCTGTGCTGTCGGGGGGTGGGGGCCGCGCTGTCGGTGGGGGGTGGCCGCGCTGTCGGGGGGGGGCGCGCTGTCGGGGGGGGGGTGGCCGCGCTGTCGGGGGGGGGTGGCCGCGCTGTCGGGGGGGGGGGGGGCCGCGCTGTCGGGGGGGGGGGGGGGCCGCGCTGTCGGGGGGGGGGGAGGGCCGCGCTGTCGGGGGGGGGGAGGGCCGCGCTGTCGGGGAGGGGGGGCGCACACATGAAGCAGGTTGTTCAGTCCACTTTAATGAAAACACCAGTGCAGCTCCGCGGCCCATCATCCCGCCCCCACCCCCCCCACCCCCCCACCCCCCACCCCTTCCCCAGAGACTCCCCGTGGGGGTGGACACTTACCCAGGATAGCCACCACCACGTCCGTCCGTAGGATCTCGATAGAGCCCCGGGAGATGAAGTACAGGGCGGTGAGGACATCTCCTGCATGGACCACGGTGTCCCCTGGGGGGGCGTGGGTGGTCTTAAACCTCATTGCCAGGGCACGCAGGCAGCCCTTTGTCCCACCTCTGAAGGCCTTACAGTGATGGAGCAGGCTCCGGTTCAGGTACACACTGATATCAGCCTGGAGACACTCCGGAAACCCTTTCAGCACCTGGGGAGGGAGGGAGGGAGGGAGAGAGTCACTGGGATGTGGGGAGTGAGGCGGACACAGAGGGGAGAGACAGACAGACAGACAGACAGATGGGGAGAGGGAGGTAAAGGGAGAGAGATGGAGGAACAGGCTGGAAGAGTAGACAAAGGGGAAAGAGCAAGTGGAGTAGGAGCAGTTTAGTGCAGACGCTGCAATCTGTCCCGAAAACAACAAATCCTGCCGATCCAGGCCGGCCAGGCAGTGTCCACGGAGAGAGAGCAAGCTCATGTTTCGGTAACTTTACCAGAGAAGGCTGAGGCTGTTTGAGCAATCTGTGTTCGATGGCTGGCACATCGTTAACAAAAAGGCATTTACAGCAGAGGGGACAATCTCACAATCACTCTCTCCCCACCCCCACCCTCCTCGAGCTTATCTCTCCACGCTTCAGGCTCACTGCCTTTATTCCTGATGAAGGGCTTTTACCCGAAACGTCGATTTTCCTGCTGCCCGGATGCTGCCTGACCTGCTGTGCTCTTCCAGAATCTCACAATCAGGCCAGGCCAGCGGTCCAAGTACAGTGACACATTTGTGGGCACCGTGATAAGAAGTTAACTCCCAGACAGCACTCAGCTGGTGTGAGGGTGATCTCTGAGGATGATGTCCCCATAGTTCAGTGTGATTTACACGAGCTGAGTGCGTGGGTACAGTTTCATGGGGATCAAGGTGAGGTGATCCACTTTGGTAACAATAGCAGGAAGGCGGGTGATAGATTGGGAAAGTGGGAAATGCAGTGACACCTTGGTGTCTTTGTAAACCAGTCGCTGTGAGTGAGTGCAGGGGCAGGGAGGAAGCTGTTGGAGATTACAGAGCGAGGTTTCAAGGACAGGAGCAGGACCTTGGTGAGGCCGCACTTGGAATATTGTGTTCAGTTTTTATCTCCTTCTCTGGGGAATGATCCTCCGACAATGGAGAGAGTGCAGCACTTTCCAGACGGAGAGCTGGGGCAGTAGGACAGACAGGTGAGGAGGTTAACTCTGTTGGAATATATTCACTGGACCTCAAAAGAAGGATGGGGGACATATAGAAACTTCCAACAGGTCGAGGCCGAGTGAACACAGGAAGGATGTTTCTGAGGAGCCTGAGGAATTCTCTGCCACAGAAAACATTGGAGGCCGAAACATTGAAAGTTTTTGAGGAGTTTGATATAGTTCTCCGTGTCAAAGGGTAGAGGGAGTAAGTGGGAACAGCAAACTGAGCTGGGTGGTAAAAACAATGACTGCAGATGCTGGAAACCAGATTCTGGATTAGTGGTGCTGGAAGAGCACAGCAGTTCAGGCAGCATCCGAGGACAGGCAAAATCAACGTTTCGGGCAAAAGCCCTGATGAAGGGCTTTTGCCCGAAACGTCGATTTTGCCTGTCCTCGGATGCTGCCTGAATTGCTGTGCTCTTCCAGCGCCACTAATCCAGAAACTGAGCTGGATGGTCAGCCATGGCCAGGCAGAAACCAGACCAGGCTCAAAGGGCTGAATGGCTGCTCCTATTTTCAATTGGTTAGATAATCCAATATAACCCCCAGGAGGGTGATTGTGGGGGATTCAGTGAGGGTAACACCATTAATGCCATGGGGCGGTGGTTACATTGTCTCTTGGTGATGGTCATAGCGTGGCATTTGAGTGGCATGAATGTTACTGGCCACGTGTCAGCCCAAGCCTGGATATTGTCCAGATCCTGTTGCATTTGGACACGGACTGTTTCAGTGTCTGAGGAGTCGCGATGCTGCTGAATATTGTACAATCAATCATCGGGGAACATTCCCACTTCTACCCTTATGATGGAGGGAAGGAAATTGATGAGGAAGGAGGATTGGGAGGGGTCAGGAATGTGGAGACCAGGCCATGAGGGGCCAGAGGAGCTCAGAGGGTTGGGGGGGGGGGTGGTGCCAAGAGGGTGGGGTGGGGGGTGGTGGTGATGGAAGGAGGGTTGGAGACGTGATGCAGTGTTTCAGGTATCTCAAGGGGAATGGGGGTGAAATCAGGGACTGGATCTCAGGGGTGGGGAGCCAGATGTGGTTCAGACTGGGGAGCGGGGGGGGGGGGAATGGATCTGGGCAATTGGGGTCCAGCTCCGGGTTGGGGGAGGGGTGAATGAGAGCAGAGTAGCTGAGGTCGGAGGAACTGGAGGATGGGTGGGTGCAGTGTGGGGAGGGGGAGAAAGGCCAAGTGAATGATTGGGGTGTGTTGGGGGAGGGGAGGGGAGGGTTGTTGGGATGCAGTAGGTAAGGTAACAGTTACTCAGCAGGTCAATGATGGATTTAACCTCTTACTTAATTTCATCAGAATTCCCTGGAATGTCTGATTTTAAATGGAGGGTCCCAGGCAGGAGGGGAACTCCAAAAAAACCATCCATTTGCTGGAGGCTGCTCCCTGTGCACAGTGCTATGCTCACTGAGATTATCAACGTCTGGCCATTCAGAAATCCAGACAATACACATTAGACAGGTACATGGATGGAACAGCACAGCAGGTCAGGCAGCATCCGAGGAGCAGGAGAATCAACGCTTCAGGAAAAAGCCCTTCATCAGGAATGTAAGGGCTCTTTCCCCACACATCGATTCTCCTGCTCCTCGGATGCTGCCTGACCGGCTGTACTTTTCCAGCACCACACCCTCGACTCCGACCTGCAGTCCTCACTTTCTCTTAGATACCTGGATGGGATATAGGACGGAGGGATATGGAATTAGATTAATTGTGAAAACTGGGCAGCGTAGACAAATTGGGCTGAAGGGCCTGTTTCCATGTTGTGGAGCTCGATAGCTCCTCAGTGACGGCAGGAACTGGGATTGTATTCCGTTCCAATGGAGGGACATGCTTCAAGTCACTGACAGTGAGATGGAGTATGAGCTCATTAGCCCTTGGGTCTGGTGCGGTGATGGCGCGGTGAGCATGTACCTTCACGTTGGGCAGACTGAGACAGTCAGCAGGGACCTCCTGAATCTCCCTACAGCACATGGACTGCAGCGGCTCAGGAGCCAGCTCACCCTCACCTTCTCAAGGGGACAACTGGGGACAGGCAGTAAACGCTGGGCCCAACCAGTCACACCCATATCCCTGAATGAACTAAAAAATAATCACGTGTTCCTTGCAAGGGCACTGTGGAATATCAAAGACTGGAAGGGAAAATCCAATTACAAACCAGGAATCACTGTCTACACCAGCATTTATTACCCACCCCTAATTACCCAGGGGACAGTTCAGTATCACCCACGTTGCTGTGGGTCTGGAGTCACGTGTAGTCCAGACCAGGTAAGGATGGCAATTTCCTTCCCTAAAGGACATTACTGACCCAGATGGGATTTTCCTGACAATGGGTTCATGGTCATCATTAGATTCTTAATTCCAGACTTTTTCCTAAACTCCGCCATCTGTCTTGGTGGGATCTGATTCCCTGGGTCTCTGGATTAAGAATTCAGCTTGCATACTACGAGGTTACCACCTCCTTGTGAAAATGAAATGTGACTGAGGGGATCCCACTGTAAGGGTCCCAGGACTATTCAGACCAGCGTTGTTCTGTCACTGGTGGTTTCTCTGGGTTAAGCTGAGAGAGGAGCCAAGCTCTGGCGTGTTCTGGTGGGTGATGCTGCTCTGTCTCAGACTCACTGCATTCATATCGATGCCATTGGTGTAGGACCAGGCGTGTTGGAAATATTCCTCCAATCTCTGCCGCAACGGGTTGGGAATCTGATGGAACCGGATGAATTCCCGAACCCGGAGCATCTGTGTGTGATACCTGGCGGTGCCAGAGTACAGTCGCTGGATTATTGCAGACACATTCCCAAAAATACTGGCGTACATCAGAGCTGGAGAGAGAGAGAGAGATCAGTAAGAGCTAACAGCCTGAAAATACAAACTGCACCCACTTCAGGAACACACCAAGTGCACAGAATAGACTCCAGGAGGGTGAGAGGGGCCAAGGGACCTGTAGGAGATTAACAGGGTTTGGTGCTAGGTCCATTGCTGCTTGTTGTATACATTAATGATCTGGACGGGAATCTGTGCGGGATGGTCAGTATGTTCACAGATGACCCTGATGTGGGAAGGAATGCCCCATCCCAAAGATACATCCCACAGGCTGAACAAATAGAATTTAATCCTGAATTGTGTAGTTTGATGCTTTTTGAAAGAATGAACAAGACAAGGGAGTACACGTTGAATGGTAAGACCCTCAGCAGTACAGAGGATCAGAGGGACCTTGGTGTGTATGTCCACACGTTCCTGAAGGCTGCAGGACAGACTGAGAAAATGTTTAAGAAGGCAGTTGGGATACTTGTCTTTATTAGTCATGACATATAATCTTATAATCTATGTTGAAGCTGTACAGGACTTTGTTGAGGCCACAGCTGGAGTACTGTGTGCGGCTCTGGTTACCACACTATAGGAAGGATGTGATTGCATTGGAGGGGGCGCAGAGGATGCTGCCTGGGATGGAGAGATTCTTTTTTTAGATTAGATTAGATTACTTACAGTGTGGAAACAGGCCCTTCAGCCCAACAAGTCCACACTGACCCGCCAAAGCGTAACCCACCCATACCCCTACATATATCCCTTACCTAACACTACGGGCAATTTAGTATGGCCAATTCACCTGACCTGCACATCTTTGGACTGTGGGAGGAAACCGGAGCACCCGGAGGAAACCCACGCAGACACGGGGAGAATGTGCAAACTCCACACAGTCAGTCGCCTGAGGCGGGAATTGAACCCGGGTCTCTGGTGCTGTGAGGCAGCAGCCGCCCACAATGCTGAAGAGAGGCTGGATAAGCTCGGGGTGTTTTGTTTAGAGGTTGAGGTGAAATCTGATTGAGATGTACCAGGTTCTCAGGGGCATGGATATAGGCATGCCCAGGGAGTGTAGATTGAAGGGAGGGGACGGGAGTTTGGGAGGGAATGTGAGAAATTATTCTTCTTCATTTAGATGGTGGTGGGAATCTGTGAGGGTTACAGAGGCAGAACCCCTTGTCACGCTGAAGAAATGCTTAGATGGACATTTGTGATGAGAAAGCAGACAGAGCTATGGGCCGAGTGTTGGAAATGGGATTAGAAAAAATGGATGTTTCATGACTTGGATATGATGGGCTGATTGGCCTCTTTCCATGCTTTAAAACCCCAATATCTCTATTTACCAGAATGTTCCGGAATAAGACAGATTAGTTACCAGGTTGAGGAGAAGTTGTGGTTATTTTCCTTGGAGCACAGGAGCTGGAGGGGAGATGGGATTGAGGTGAACTCACCCTCAGCACGGGGAAGCCAGTTCCAAGGTTGGGGGAAGGGATATGGCCAGGATGTGAGGGTGACCCAGAATAAAACAGACAATACATTCCAAACGTGATTGGACAGGTACTGGAGGGGTACAGTGTTGGGGAAGCTGGATTGATCCCTGGGGAAGCTGAATGTATTGGATGGGCTGAATGGCCTATTTCCATGCTGTTAATAAAGCCTGTGGTATGTAGAAGCCACAGAGTGAACAATTCAGCTCCAGGATTCACTGACCACACACATCCCAGCAATTACTCCAGTTCATAAGGAGGTTTCCATATAAATGGGGGAACAAGCTGTAACAGGACTCTTCCTGAGGGAGAGCAAATCGCCCCGAAATCAGAGAGAAAGGGAGCTGCTCGAGGGATTACTGAAGCCGTGCAAGACTGCGGGCTAACCTTGGGCAGTCACAGTGTTACCAGAATCTCCCACCACGAATCGTACTCCTGTTTCTGACCCCAACAATTAACCAACCCATGAGGGATTACAGGCGGAGGCCACTTACAGCCAATCAGCATCACACAGATGGAAAAGATCTTCTCGGAGTTGGTATTAGGGGAGACGTTGCCAAATCCCACGCTGGTCAAGCTACTGAAGGTGAAATATAGCGCAGTGACGTACTTGTCCTTGATGCTGGGGCCTGACGATGTATCGTTCTCAGTGTAAGGTTTATCAATCTGCTCACCGAGAGAATCCAGCCACCCAATCTTCGGCTGCAGAAACGTTCTCTCCATATTGCCAATGGCATACCAGATACAGGCCAGCCAATGAGCGATCAGGGCAAAGGTACACATCAGCAGGAAGAGGACAGCAGCTCCGTACTCAGAGTAACGGTCAAGTTTCCGAGCAACTCGAACCAATCGTAGCAGGCGTGCCGTCTTCAACAGACCAATCAGTATGGTCCTCTGTAGAGAGGGAGGGAGTTGATTAGACCGAGTCAACATGGAGTGAACAGCACTGCAGAGGTCAGTGTAACCTGCAGAGTGACGCTCCAGGACACTGACCCCTGACCCGCACACACTGACCCCCGACCCTCACACGCTGACCTATAGCCCTCATGTTCTGACCCTCACGCTGTAAGCCCTGTAACAGAGAGTGAGATACAGGGCAAGCATATAAATATAATAAAGATAACATGGACCCATTAAACCGCCAATCTCTGGGTAGCGAGGGATTGACAGAGTTGGATAAAGACAGAGAGGGAGGCTGTGTTAGATACTCAGTGCTCCGAACAGCAGGAGCCTGGGCTGAGTACGGATTGTACAAGAGGAACTTACCGAAGGAATGAAGGGAGCAGAAATGGAACATTTATGTACAATAACAGATAAAGGAAGGAAGAATCCAAAGTTACTTTACAATTACATTAAGGACAAAACGATAACTAGGGAAAGAGTAGGGCCCACTAAGGACCACAGTGGTAACTTGTACGTGGAGCCAGAGGACAGATATAGAGTTTGAAAGGAATATTTTGTGTCAGTGACATTCCTGTTTCAGTCTGTCAGCTAGGGCTCCCTGACTGGGACTGTTAATCTGGTCCATCCAATCAGAAAACACATTCGATCAGGGTCAGGCAGAGTGTGTAGTTCTCTGTAGGAAAGACGTGACAACATCAGAGAGGGTCATAGAGTCACACAGAAAAACCCTTCGGCCCATTGACTCTGTATCAGTCAGAGATACGCACCTAATGATAGTACGGCTAGTTCCCAGCACCTGACCCATAATGGGGTCTGCCTTAGCATCACAATCAAACATCAAAATCCTCCTCCTCCTTCCTCTCCCACCCTCACAGGCAGAGTTCCCAATTCCCTCCACCCGCTCAGTGAAAATTATTTCCTGATATGCCTCTAATCCTCCTGCCCTTGGGTCATTAATCCCTCCACTGAGAGAATATTTCCTCCTGTCTTTGCCCCTCATCATTTTATCTCAATCCTGTCCGCACTCTGTCCAATTTCTCTCCATCAGTGACCCTCTCCAGCTCAGGCACTATCCCAGTGAGTCTTCCCCTCCACTGCACCCCCCACTCCACTCCACCCCACCCCACGCACATCCCCACGCCCTCTCACACATCCCTAGTGTGGGTGTGGGTGCTGGGAGGTGTGTGGGTGCTGGGAGGTGTGGGTGGGTATTGGGTAGGGGGTGTGGGTGCTGGGAGGTGGGGATGGGTGCTGGGAGGTGTGGGGGTGTGGGGGTGTGGGTGTGGGGGTGTGGGTGTGGGTATTGGGCTAGGCTGGGCTGGGCAGTCTCTGGCTGACAGCAGTTTGAGCTGAGCCTGTTCAGGGTGCTCGTGCTCAAAGTGCTGCACGTCCACCTGTCGCTGGGCAGGGATTGGCTGGGGGCTGGGCAGGGATTGGCTGGGGGCTGGGCAGGGATTGGCTGGGAGCTTTACCATGGACTGGGCCTGGACTTGCTGTGAGGACCATTACTTACCTGCCCGTTCAGCCTGACACCTACCCCCACCCACCAACCCTGCTCCCCCCCTCTCCACCCCATCCTCTCGCCTCCTCCCCCATCCACATCCTGATGGGACCCTCTCTCCTGGACCAGAGAACCCAAGCTTCCTCCCCCCTCCCCCAAACCCAGATGGCTTTGTCCTCTGGGTCAGAGAAAGATAAATGAGGTTGGTCACTCCCTCTCCAAGTCTATTTGGACACTGCCATTCCTTCAGCCCCCTGCCCCTGGTCAGGCGGAAGGTGGAAGATCGACTGGAACAACTTCCACTCTACAGGGAGCGACACCACGTTGCCTGGGATATGTACACGATGTCCCCCTCTTTGGTTCCTACTCCCTAAACTTCAGCTGGAACTGGATCAGCTTCTTGGTGTTCCCCAAACTCCTCGTCAGTCCCTCAAAGACCAGCTATGGACTTCTTTCACCTTCTGTCCCTCTGCTCAGGATTTCCACACAGACGCTCCACCTCACACTGAGCTCCCAGGATTCCATCCTCATCTGTGGGCCCTTGGGCCAGACTTTTATCAATGAACCATTCGGAGTTTCTATCCTCCTCCCAAATCTGTCCAGGTTCCCATCATGCTCGACAGGAGAATCCTCTTTCCTCAGAATGCACACTGGGAGCCTCTGCCTGGGAGTAGCCAAAAGGTCTGATCCCCTTTGCCTTCCAGTACAGCTGCAGCCTCCCTCATGGGGATGGCCAGTTCCAACTCCTACACCTTCCACTCCATCTCTGCCAGCGATCTCTCAACCTCTTTCAGTATTGAGTACAGGAGTTGGGAGGTCATGTTTTTTTTTAGATTACATTACAGTGTGGAAACAGGCCCTTCGGCCCAACAAGTCCACACCGACCCGCCGAAGCGAAACCCACCCATACCCCTACATTTACCCCTACATTTACCCCTTACCTAACACTACGGGCAATTTAGCATGGCCAATTCACCTGACCCTGCACATCTTTTGGACTGTGGGAGGAAACCGGAGCACCCGGAGGAAACCCACGCAGACACAGGGAGAATGTGCAAACTCCACACAGTCAGTCGCCTGAGGCGGGAATTGAACCCGGGTCTCAGGCGCTGTGAGGCAGCAGTGCTAACCACTGTGCCACCGTGCCGCCCACCGTCCTGTTGTGGCTGTACAGGACATTGGTCGGCCACTGTTGGAATATTGCGTGCAATTCTGGTCTCCTTCCTATCGGAAAGATGTTGTGAAACTTGAAAGGGTTCAGAAAAGATTTACAAGGATGTTGCCAGGGTTGGAGGATCTGAGCTACAGGGAGAGGCTGACCAGGCTGGGGCTGTTTTCCCTGGAGCGTCAGAGGCTGAGGGGTGACCTTATAGAGGTTTGTAAAATTATGAGGGGCATGGATAGGATAAATAGACAAAGTCTTTTCCCAGGGGTCGGGGAGTCCAGAACTAGAGGGCATAGGTTTAGGGTGAGAGGGGAAAGATATAAAAGAGACTAAGGGATAACTTTTTCACGCAGAGGGTGATACGTGTATGGAATGAGCTGCCAGAGGATGTGGTGGAGGCTGGTACAATTGCAACATTTAAACAGCATCTGGATGGGTTGGCAAGTTTTGAAACCGGCCACCTTTGCCGGTATTCACCTTTACCAACTTTTATAGGTGTGCCATCGAGAGCATTCTGTCTGGATGTATCACTACCTGGTATGGCAACTGTACCATTCAAGATCGGAGATGGTTACAGAGAGCGGTGAACTCAGCCCGGACGATCACAAAGTCCAACCTCTCAACTATAGAATCCATCTCCCAGGCCCCACTGTCAGGGAAAGGCCGCCAGCATTCTCAAAGATCCATCCCACCCTGACAATGTTTTTCTACAACCTCTACCATCGGGGGGAAGGTACCGAAGCCTGAACACACACACCAGCCGGTTTCACAACAGTATCTGCCCGACTGCTGTTAGACACTGAATGGACTCACAAACTCTTAACATTCGCCTGTCCCTGTGTTTTTGTTATTGCTGCTGTTTCCCTATTATTTACTATCGATGTTACTGAACTCTGGGATCTGTCTGTGTTGCTCCAAGACAATAGTTTTCACTGTGCCTCGGGACACGGGACAATCAATTCAATTCAATTCAATTTACAGGAATATTCGTCAGGTGCTGGCAAATGGGACCAGGTTAGCTTAGAATAGCTGGCAAAGACACGATGGACTGAAGGGTCTGTTTCTGTGCTGTACACCTCTATGACTCAACGACTCTTCCAGCATTCCTGTCTGGACCTTGCCAACACCACCAGAAATTCAGCCGGAGATATCTGCACTGGGATAACCTCTAGACCACACAGCAGGAAATCCCTGACCCACAGGCATCAGGATCACACGCAGGAAACAGATTGTGGTATTGTGGGCCTACTCACAGCACATGGACTGCAGCGGTTCAAGAAGGCAGCTCACCCCCCCACCTTCTCAAGGGGGGCAACTAGGGACAGGTGATAAATGCTGGGCCCAGCCAGTGATCCCCATGTCCCTCAAAATGAACAAACACAAAACATTAAGCCTGTCCTTCACACCTGGTTCAGCATGTCCTTTGTTTGTCTATCCCTCTCCCTCTCTCCGTGAGCTCTTTCCCCCTCTCTCACTCCCCTTCTCTCCGTCAGTGCTCTCACTCTCTCCCTCTGTCTCTGGGGCAGCACGGTGGCACAGTGGTTAGCACTGCTGCCTCATAGTGCCAGGGACCCGGGTTCAATTCCAGCCTCAGGCGACTGTCTGTGTGGAGTCTGCACATTCTCCCCGTGTCTGCGTGGGCTTGCTCTGGTTTCCTTCCACATTCCAAAGATGTGCAGGTCAGGGTGAATTGGCTGTGCTAAATTGCCCCTAGTGGCAGGGGCATCTTCGGAGGGTCGGTATGGACTGGTTGGGCTGAAGGGCCCGTTTCCACACTGTAGGGAATCTAATCTAAAAAAAACACAGAGTGCAAATTCTCAAGCTAAGGCCATCCATCCAGAACGGAGAGGAGGAGGGATTTTTCAATGAGTGAGCTCTGGGAGAGACAGTGTGACAGGACATTGGGATTGGTGAAGGAAGGGGAGTTGAGCTCCAGGTGAGCCCTGATCATAACGAAAGGTGAATGGCCCACTGCTGCTCCAATCCGGGAAGGCCCTCAGCTAGCCAATGAGATTCATACACTGACAGGATCCCAGATCTCCAGGTGAATGAGAATCTCTGTATTCCTTAGAGCTGTCAGAAATGATGAAGCTGACCAAAGTGAGAGTGGCAGGAAAAGGCTAAGAGCCTAGGAGTCGAGTCTCAGGTGGTCCGTACCTCATCGGAGCCCGAGCGGAAGATGAGCAGGTCAAAGGGGATGGCAGCCACCATGTCAATGAGGAACCAACCCTTGAAGTAGTGGACGGCGATGCTGACAGGATGACTGACCACCTCGTCATTACTGTTCACGTACGTGGTCCGGAAGTTGATGAGGATGTCAATGATGAACATGATGTCCACAATCAGATCCACCACGTTCAGGGGGTTACAGGAATACCCACACTCTCGGCGGCTCACCTCCTCCTGGTCATTCAGTAAGAACGCAGCGGAGTATGGAGTGAAGACAGCCGTGTAAATAACAAGCAGCAGGATCAGCCAATCCCAAACAGCCTTAAAGGGACTGTAGTGAAGGATGGTCCATTTGTGAATGCGTGGGGCCTGGAGTTTATATTCAGGCAGGACATCAGCACCAAGAGACAGCACCTAAAACAGCAACAGCCAGCCAGTTAGTCACAGAACCAGAGACAACACACGACCGTCCTCGCAATGGGGAACGGTCAGAGACCCTCACGCCCAGCTCACACTCCCTGCACACACCCAGCTCACACTCCCTGTACACACCCAGCTCACACTCCCTGCACACACCCAGCTCACACTCCCTGCACACACCCAGCTCGCGCTCCCTGCACACACCCAGCTCACACTCCCTGTACACACCCAGCTCGCACTCCCTGCACACACCCAGCTCGCGCTCCCTGCACACACCCAGCTCACACTCCCTGTACACACCCAGCTCGCACTCCCTGTACACACCCAGCTCACACTCCCTGTACACACCCAGCTCGCGCTCCCTGCACACACCCAGCTCACACTCCCTGTACACACCCAGCTCGCGCTCCCTGCACACACCCAGCTCACACTCCCTGCACACACCCAGCTCACACTCCCTGCACACACCCAGCTCGCGCTCCCTGCACACGCCCAGCTCGCGCTCCCTGCACACACCCAGCTCACACTCCCTGCACACGCCCAGCTCACACTCCCTGCACACACCCAGCTCACACTCCCTGCACACACCCAGCTCGCACTCCCTGCACACACCCAGCTCGCACTCCCTGCACACGCCCAGCTCGCACTCCCTGCACACACCCAGCTCGCGCTCTCTGCACACACCCAGCTCGGACTCTCTGCACACAACAGCTCGCACTCCCTGCACACACCCAGCTCGCACTCCCTGTACACACCCAGCTCGCACTCTCTGCACACAACAGCTCGCACTCCCTGTACACACCCAGCTCGCACTCTCTGCACACACCCAGCTCGCACTCCCTGTACACACCCAGCTCGCACTCTCTGCACACAACAGCTCGCACTCCCTGCACACACCCAGCTCGCGCTCTCTGCACACAACAGCTCGCACCCCCTGCACACACCCAGCTCACACTCCCTGCACACACCCAGCCCGCGCTCCCTGCACACACCCAGCTCGCACTCCCTGCACACACCCAGCTCGCGCTCCCTGCACACGCCCAGCTCGCGCTCCCTGCACACGCCCAGTTCGCGCTCCCTGCACACGCCCAGCTCGCGCTCCCTGCACACGC